>NC_045558.1:94172220-94232243 GCF_009769535.1 Thamnophis elegans | reverse complement strand
AGCAAAACATGTTTTCAAAAACAGAAGAAATGTGTGACAAAATTTGATTTTAATGTAAAGCATTACCTGGAGTGTAGGCCAGACTTGATCCCACACCAACAACGATTCCACGTGTGAAAAACAGCATTTTTAACTTTTCAGTATATGATGACCACACTAGACCACCTACGGTCACTAGATCTCCAACTATCGCCACTTTTATAGCTCCATACTTCACCAGAAGTTTTCCAGAAACAGGACCAAACATCATAATGAAAGCATAGCTGATAGATCCAATCCAAGCTTAAAAAGACAAATGCATTTAATTAAACATATAAAAAAATATCATAAAAAATATTATCAACTCACTTGTATGTTTTACTGATGTAAATGACACTAATTCTTGTGGATTTCAAGAGCATTGACATATAGTTTAAACCATTTGCTTAAAGATTATGCTTCCTAGAAGCATAATTTCACAATTAATTTTATAAGACTATAAAAGCTATTATATTCATCAGTGAACATTTCACTATCAGAGAAATGCTAGGTATAAGAGGATTTTTTTAACACATGCCTTGTTTTTGCTGATATTGTCAAGTGGAAATCAAGACATTCAGAAAGTTCACATGAGTAATAAAGATTTATTGCAAGCTTAAGCTCTCTACAAATCTGACCCACTAACAGTCAAGGGAAATGAGTAGAAGAGAAGCATTCAAGGTGGGCTGGACTTGCATGTCTTGTGAACATGCAGGGACTCGTAACTTATAACGCATTTGACCCTTCCCTCGGGCTCAGCCTGGTTATCTCCTGCAAATATTTCTGATACCAGACAAATGTTCTTAAATCATCCATCGAATCTAACTAAAATATCTTCTACTTCAATTTGCTAACTTTAAATATTTTTAAACTGTAAATTGGTTTTTGATAAAAATAGAGAATATAGTTCTGAGAGAAATCTGTCCCTTAAGAAATCTTCTTTCTGATATTTTTCCCCTGAAACTTATGGATCAATTACTTTTAAATATTTTGTACACATATACTCAAGTTAAAGACTGTTGGCTTACATGAACGGTTGTTCTCAGGGCACTGCGAGGAGAGTCCAAATGTGGGTTAACACAGTCTATCTGCTCTAGGACTGAGTGAGTTTTTTCTCTTGGCCACGCCTCCCTTTGCCTCCATTATTCAGTTTAAAAAACGAGGAACCACCGAGCAGGAAGCCCGTACAGTCCATGTCCAGTCATCACCCTCGCGTCGCAAAGACCCGGGTGGGATTGGACTCTCCTCACAGCGCCCTGAGAATGGACCGTTCAGATAGCCAACGGTCTTTTCTTCAGTGTGCTGCTTGGAGAGTCCAAGCGTAGGACATGCCCAAGCTATAGTGTCCCCCGGATGGGAAGAAACTTGAGTCTCCGGAACATCCACAACCTTCTGTAGAACTCTTCGCCCAAAGGAGGCCTTTGGCTGAGGCAAAGGTGTCAATCTTATAGTTCCTGATAAATGCAGTGGGAGAAGCCCCACATGGCCGCTCTGCATACATCGAGAATAGATGCCTGGGGCGCCCAAGCCGCAGAAGTGGCAGCGCTCCTCATCGAACGCGCAGTCACCCGGCTAAGCACAGACCTGCACTGATGTTCGTAGGCAGCTTGATGCAGGCCTGCAACCAACGCCCAGTGGTGTGGGAAGACGCTTTGTGACCAAGAGACCCAGATGAATGGCAGGTCCCAGGACGGGTAACGGTGAACAGCTCGGGGGCAGATGTTTTGTCGCTTCCTTCAGGAAACTCTTGACCTGTGGTGTTGGCTCAAGGGCCAGGAGGACCCCTTGATCAGGATGGTAGAAAGGGCCACAACCTGACGCTGGAGAGTGCTGGGGGCCAGACCCCTGTCCAAAACCCTCCTGCAGAAAGTCCAGCAGCTGGGGAACAGACACGGACACATCCCTTATGCCTTGTTTCTGGCACCAGGAAGAAAACGCAACCCAGGTCAGCTTGTATATCCTGGTGGTCAAAGGCCTCCTGGAAGCCTGGATAGTGTGAATGACCATGTCCAAGATCTTCTGCCTCCTCAGGAGCTTCCCCACAAGTGCCAGACAGCTAGTTGCAGCCACTGGGGATCCAGGTGGCGAACCGCCCCTGGCAGAGGGAGATCTGATCCTGAGGAATCCTCCACAGTCTCTGCATCGAGAGACCCACTAGAGCCAAATACCAAGACCTCCTGAGCCAATGGGGGGCAACCAGGAGGATCTCCGCACCTTCTGCAATGAAAGGAAAGGAAAGAAGGCCTCCTGGCTTCTGAAAAGCACTGTGGAGGTGGAGGCAAGCGGCAGGGGTAACCCAGAGCCCAGATGAGGTGCTCCGAGCAGAGTGGGAGGCACCACCATCGCTGGCCATGGGCGGGGGCGCCTGCGGAGCTTTGGAGGCTTCACCTCGGCTGCAGTGCCGGGCAGCAAATGTGGTGGTCCTCTTGGAGGAGGAGGGGGAGGCGGCAGCAGTTATTCTGGGGGGGGGCTCGTTGGCATCTTCAGCGGCAGCCCTGCCCCCTGTGAAAAAAAAACCGAAGATGGAGCAGATCCACGCAGATGACATCGCCGCAACAGGACTGGAGGAGGAATTCTGGGAATTGAAGTCCACAAGTCTTAAGCTGTCAGGTTTGAAGATCCCTGTGTTTTTTTCCCCTAAAGGGTTATGGGTGCAAGGATCTTATAACTTGACAGCTTTAAGACTTGCATGCTTCACTGCCAGAGTTTCTGAGCCAACATGACTGGAGGAGGAATTCTGGGAGTTGAAGTCCACAAATCTTAAAGCTGTCAGGTTTGAAGACCCCTGGCGTTTTTTTCTAAAGGGTTAGGGGTGCGAGGATGTTGTAACAACAGCTTTAAGATTTGCGTGCTTCAAAAGCCAGACTTTCTGAGCCAACATTTTGGTTGCTAAGCAGGAGCGTTGTTAAGTGATACTGATATTATATAACACTTTTAATTAAGTGGGTACCCTTGAATAAACACAACTTTGAGTTTCAAATAATACTGATTTCGTTGTTGTCTTAGGTGACATCTGTTAAAAAAATTCAGGTGCTCAGGCATGAAAATATGCCGCTCAAACACTATACTTTTCTGCTCACACTGAAAGAAAATTAGAGGGAACATTGCTCTCCACCCCCCTGAGCTCTTGGGGACTAAGAACAGTATGGAATAGAACCCCTGCCTCTCCTGTTCTTGGGGAACGGGTTCTATGGCCCTGATCTGGAGATGAGCAATTTCCTCCTGCATAAGGGACCTCTTCAGGGGATTCTTTGGGGTCGGGCACCGGATGAATGTCCTTTGTGGAAAAGAGAGAATTCTAACACCAGGCCCCTCCTGATCGTGTTGAGGACCCAAGAGTCTGTGGTGATCTCCTCCACACATTGGCGTATAATGATCTTGCTGAGGTCATGCTTCCACCGGGATCCCCCGGCGGGAGGCCTAGCCCTCAGCTGTCTGAGCCAAAGAAGGGACGCCATGATGAAGAAAGAGGCTGAAGTGGATGCCCTGATAGTCCAGGTGGCCGCCTGGTGCGTCTTATGGCAGGCCTTCTCAGAACATTTATCCTCCGCCTTTAGACCTTCCAGGAGTCTGCTGGCAGGTTCAAGGTCGATGTTAAGGAAACCACTGGCGCATCCACCTTGGTCAGTTTCAGGCACATCCTCCATTTTACCCTCCATGGAATAAAGGGATTTATCCGCTCCGCTAGGATTGGTCAAGGTACCAGGCTGAAGCCACTCTCTGGACTACGTCCCAAAACAGACCTGGAACTGGAATTAGCTCCTGAGTGGGAGCAGTCTCCTTGAACAGACCTTCTTTGGATCCTTGGTAGAGGAGGATGCAGCAGCTGTAACCTTAGGGGTAGAACCTAAGTCGGTAGCCGCCTTGGCCTTATGCAATATGGACCTAAACAATGTTGGTTGAACAATCCTGTGAAGGCTGGCTTGTCAGGAGGCAAATCCTCATCCTCAAACAATTCAAAACTTCCAGCCTCCCCTCATCCTAAGACTTGACTCCTCTGTGGCGACCGAAGTGCCCGGAGAGGCTGGAGCCTGAGCCTGAGCAGACTCGAGGTTCACTTAGACCTGGGGGTCCCAGATGCCCCCGCTTCCTGTGCTTAATGCCTTCAGTGATCCCTTGGGATATGGCAATGGAGATGACCTCCTTCATCTCTGCAGACAAGGCCGAACCTTTGTCCTCCCTAGGCCGAGGCCTAGCTGGACCAGGCCCATGGCATGACATAAACGTGGTAGACTAAAGCGCGCCGACAACACCGCGGTGCTAAAACCGCAATGTCAAAATCGCACCCACAACAGCGCGCCCACAAAAGCGCGCCGACAGAAGCGCGATTTAACTTAAGGTAAGGTTTAGGGTTAGGTTTAGGGTTTAGGTTTAGGGTAGGTTTAGGGTAGGTTTAGGGTAGGTTAGCGTTAGGTTTAGGGTTAGGTTTAGGGTTATTTTTAGGGTTATGTTACAGCACGCTTCTGTCAGCGCGCTGTTGTTCGGCGCGCTGTTGTCCGCGCGGTTTGACGGTGTGGTTTTGTCACCGCGCTTTACTCCCACGCGCTTTAGTCTACCGCGGTTTTGTGGTGGAACCGACCAGGCCTGCCCTGATGCCTCTCTGAGCTGGACCTCTCCTCAGCAGGGAGGAGACCTTAGAAGGGCCCCAGCTCCTCCCTGACAGAGGAGCTAGGGGAATCAGGGTAACCCCAGGATGCCTCTTGGGAATCACCCCCAGATCTTTCGTCTACCAGGGAAGGGGACCTGCTGCCCTGGAAGGAGTGGGAGTCCTGCATTTCCCCATGCCACGTGGGCGAGCCCACCTCGTGGCTCATGTTCACCAGAGACCCTTGTGGTTATGGGGCCTTAACCTCAACAGCCCCCCCTGGTTGGGAACCTTCCCTGGCCCTGTCACCAGTCCCAGAAGTCCCCAGGGAGGCTTCTCTGCTTTACTTCCTACAGGCGCCCTTCCCTCCTTTACTTCCCTTGGTTTGAGGGGATAGCTTGCTGCGTTTAGCGGAGGGTCCTGCCTGCACCTCCTGTGCCTCCTTGCCATCGTCTGCCATGATGTTCTACACAGACAGGAACTTTCACTGCAGCAGCTGGGCACTGGGCACCCTGCCAGCCGGCAAAGGTGTGCCCGCAGACCAAACGGGGAGGATATGGCCACCCAAAGGCCGGATTCCCTCCTCCTGCCTCCCTCGGAGATTCCAAGCAGTGGGGAACAGGAAGGCAGGCCTGGCCGGTGCCCTGGACAAGGCCCGCTTTCCTGGCGGTGGTCTGCAGCTGAGGGGCTTAACAAGGTCCTCTTCCTTGGTCCGACGGCACACAACTGCTCCCTCCGTCCACGAAGCTCAACCAAAATGGCGGCCGATACGTGCGTAGCCGCAAGCAAAAGCATGCAAACTACAAAAATGGCCGCCGCCTTTCCCAGGCAAGAGGAACACCGCCGCTCTCGCCGGAGTGCTCAAGCTCACCGTGCAAGCTCACGAAGGCCCAGTGGGGATCAGCGCCATTCAGAAGCTTCCCAATGTCCCCTTGCTGACCAGCCCTCGCCGGACAAGCGACCTCTCGTTCCTGCCCGTGTGCGACCAGCAGGTGAAGAAACGGCCCGGAGCCCTCTCAGCACATAAACTACCTGTAAGTCGATCTTCCGATCCTCATAGAACACCTGAAACAAAAAACTGAAGCAAAACTTTAATCTCAACTAAATGCAACCAATTTAGACTATATAGCTAACGTGGGGAGTCCAGTTATCTGATCTAGGCCTGGAGCGCTCCCCAGAACAGTTCAAACGGGCGGACTGAGTTTCTTAAACTGAATAATGGAGGCAAAGTGAGGCATGGCCAAGAGCAAACTCTCACTCAGTCCTAGGGCAGATAGACTGTGTTTACCCATGCTTGGACTCTCCAAGCAGCGCACTGGAGAAAAAATAGGGTTATTGTTTTAGTATATCAAGGCACTTACCTGGCTCAGCTTATTTACATAAAAAAATATTTAACTATTTTATATAGAAAATCTGTACAAGGTGGAAAAATACAAAAATTATGAAATCATTCTAGTGTAAATATTGGTTCCTGCTTTTTCTTAAAATTCTTCTTGCCTAAAAGAAGATATGAAAAATTATTGAGGGAATAGATTTTATTAAAAACACACAAACACATTCATTATCATGTTGTCTTACAATTAGAAAGATGCAGCAATTTTATGCCCATTTAAAGTGGAAAAAGTATGGCTGTGCAGGCTTCTGAAAATAAAGAAATGCTCTAGAATATGCCAAGGATTAAAGGGGCACCAATGCTGCATTGGTTTGCAAGTCCTTAAAACAGCTACACTTTATTCTGGAATCAATCATACAGCTTCTGCACAAAAATGCATTTCATTTGAAGAAGTGCAGAGTTGCCTGCCTTCAAAAATCTGCGTAGTATTTTTAAAAGAAACATTGTAGCAGTTTACTGTTTATTTAAACCAAAATGGGCAACCATCTGAACATAAACTACATTTAACACGTGGTCTAATTTTATACAACCCTCAACATGTGCTATTTCCCTTTCTCTCCTTTTCCAAGTGATTCATGGAAAACAAAGAGTACCAGGCAGGTTGAAACTAGGATGCCTGTCACAGATTGTGGTGTTTATATTGTTCTCTGTTTCATGTCCTGCACAGCTTAGTCTTTCCAAAGAGGTATTCAAATTCTTTTCTCTACCCATATTCCTCACCCACACAATATTCATAATTTCAGGCATGTCCCTATACAAGCCTGCGAGCAATCATTATTACTAAAAGCAAATTGACAGTCCTACCACCTTTACACCAAAGTTAGCATTTGAATTTTTGAACTTTCCAACTGCTGTTGAACAATAAAATCATAGTCACATTCTCTGATTTAATACATAGGATAATAAGGTTGGAAACGACCTTGAATATCTTTTAGCCCAACCTCCTGTTCAAGGCAGAACTTAATTTACCTAATTAATACATTTTGTAGGTGCTCAAAAGCATCTTGTTTCAGTTTTTTGAATATGCTACCAGTTTAAAAGTATCATGGAAACAATCAATTGAACCAATTTCTTTCCCTTTCTAATCAAAGTGTAGAAATATCTAATAATCGTTAACGATGTTAACAAACCAAAGGTCCTTTTACAAAAGGCATTGGGACTTCGCTTTTCCTATCTCATCCAAGAGGCTTCTTCAGTTCGGACCATGGATGAGAAGCGAAAGATCTTCAAGGGAAAAACAAAATGCAGCTGCCTTTTGAAAAAGCCCCTTTGGGCTAACCATGACCTGGATGGCCGAGAATCTCCAAAGCCATTAAGCGTTAACAACAGGATTTCTTAAATAACACCTGCTTAAATAATGCCAAAAGCTCTGTGGCCAATCAGTTCAAAGTTGAGTTTCTCAATAAATGTACTTCGGCAGGATGAATCCAGTGGTCGTACGAAGTCCAATTCAGTTCAGTTCCCGTTCCTGTTCCCATAGACCTATTGTGTGCCTATCTTAATACCTCTTTCTTTTCGTTATACCCTACGATAACACCACCGCTAGTCTCCTCCTTTTGCGCTATTCCGTATCTCTCCTTGTCCCAACAGTTAGGCTAGACGACGGAGGGTGTGTCCCCGTTATTATGGGATACACAGCCCTCCAGCGCCTCCTTTGAAGAAGCTCGGGTCTCCCACCGTTCAATTTTACACTCCCTTCTCCGAGCCCAGCCTTCAAATGCCGCTTAAGAAAAAGAAAAAAACTACGGCTCCTGTTTTTATTCAAAAGCAATGACGTCAACTTTTACAACCTCCGCCCCCCCCCAACCAACTTTTCTAGCGAGCGTTGTAAAAGTTGACGTCATTGCTTTTGAATAAAAACAGGAGCCGTAGTTTTTTTCTTTTTCTTAAGCGGCATTTGAAGGCTGGGCTCGGAGAAGGGAGTGTAAAATTGAACGGTGGGAGACCCGAGCTTCTTCAAAGGAGGCGCTGGAGGGCTGTGTATCCCATAATAACGGGGACACACCCTCCGTCGTCTAGCCTAACTGTTGGGACAAGGAGAGATACGGAATAGCGCAAAGGAGGAGACTAGCGGTGGTGTTATCGTAGGGTATAACGAAAAGAAAGAGGTATTAAGATAGGCACACAATAGGTCTATGGGAACAGGAACGGGAACTGAACTGAATTGGACTTCGTACGACCACTGGATTCATCCTGCCGAAGTACATTTATTGAGAAACTCAACTTTGAACTGATTGGCCACAGAGCTTTTGGCATTATTTAAGCAGGTGTTACTTAAGAAATCCTGTTGTTAACGCTTAATGGCTTTGGAGATTCTCGGCCATCCAGGTCATGGTTAGCCCAAAGGGGCTTTTTCAAAAGGCAGCTGCATTTTGTTTTTCCCTTGAAGATCTTTCGCTTCTCATCCATGGTCCGAACTGAAGAAGCCTCTTGGATGAGATATGAAAAGCGAAGTCCCAATGCCTTTTGTAAAAGGACCTTTGGTTTGTTAACATCGTTAACGATTATTAGATATTTCTACACTTTGATTAGAAAGGGAAAGAAATTGGTTCAATTGATTGTTTCCATGATACTTTTAAACTGGTAGCATATTCAAAAAAACTGAAACAAGATGCTTTTGAGCACCTACAAAATGTATTAATTAGGTAAATTAAGTTCTGCCTTGAACAGGAGGTTGGGCTAAAAGATATTCAAGGTCGTTTCCAACCTTATTACTCTATGTATTAAATCAGAGAATGTGACTATGATTTTATTGTTCAACAGCAGTTGGAATGTTCAAATCTTCAAATGCTAACTTTGGTGTAAAAGGTGGTAGGACTGTCAATTTGCTTTTTAGTAATAATGATTGCTTGCAGGCTTGTATAGGGACATGCCTGAAATTATGAATATTGTGTGGGTGAGGAATATGGGTAGAGAAAAGAATTTGAATACCTCTTTGGAAAGACTAAGCTGTGCAGGCCATGAAACAGAGAACAATATAAAAACACCACAATCTGTGACAGGCATCCTAGTTTCAACCTGCCTGGTACTCTTTGTTTTCCATGAATCACTTGGAAAAGGAGAGAAAGGGAAATAGCACATGTTGAGGGTTGTATAAAATTAGACCACGTGTTAAATGTAGTTTATGTTCAGATGGTTGCCCATTTTGGTTTTAAATAAACAGTAAACTGCTACAATGTTTCTTTTAAAAATACTACGCAGATTTTTGAAGGCAGGCAACTCTGCACTTCTTCAAATGAAATGCATTTTTGTGCAGAAGCTGTATGATTGATTCCAGAATAAAGTGTAGCTGTTTTAAGGACTTGCAAACCAATGCAGCATTGGTGCCCCTTTAATCCTTGGCATATTCTAGAGCATTTCTTTATTTTCAGAAGCCTGCACAGCCATACTTTTTCCACTTTAAATGGGCATAAAATTGCTGCATTTTTCTAAATTGTAAGACAACATGATAATGAATGTGTTTGTGTGTTTTTAATAAAATCTATTCCCTCAATAATTTTTCATATCTGCTTTTAGGCAAGAAGAATTTTAAGAAAAAGCAGGAACAAATATTTACACTAGAATGATTTCATAATTTTTGTATTTTTCCACCTTGTACAGATTTTCTATATAAAATAGTTAAATATTTTTTTATGTAAATAAGCTGAGCCAGGTAAGTGCCTTGATATACTGAAACAATAACCCTATTTTTTCTCCGGTGCGCTGCTTGGAGAGTCCAAGCATGGGTTTACACAGTCTATCTGCCCTAGGACTGAGTGAGAGTTTGCTCTTGGCCATGCCTCACTTTGCCTCCATTATTCAGTTTAAGAAACTCAGTCCGCCCGTTTGAACTGTTCTGGGGAGCGCTCCAGGCCTAGATCAGATAACTGGACTCCCCACGTTAGCTATATAGTCTAAATTGGTTGCATTTAGTTGAGATTAAAGTTTTGCTTCAGTTTTTTGTTTCAGGTGTTCTATGAGGATCGGAAGATCGACTTACAGGTAGTTTATGTGCTGAGAGGGCTCCGGGCCGTTTCTTCACCTACTGGTCGCACGCGGGCAGGAACGAGAGGTCGCTTGTCCGGTGAGGGCTGGTCAGCAAGGGGACATTGGGAAGCTTCCTGAATGGCGCTGATCCCCACTGGGCCTTCGTGAGCTCGCACGGTGAGCTTGAGCACTCCGGCGAGAGCGGCGGTGTTCCTCTTGCCTGGGAAAGGCGGCGGCCATTTTTGTAGTTTGCATGCTTTTGCTTGCGGCTACGCACATATCGGCCGCCATTTTGGTTGAGCTTCGTGGACGGAGGGAGCAGTTGTGTGCCGTCAGACCAAGGAAGAGGACCTTGTTAAGCCCCTCAGCTGCAGACCACCGCCAGGAAAGCGGGCCTTGTCCAGGGCACCGGCCAGGCCTGCCTTCCTGTTCCCCACTGCTCGGAGTCTCCGAGGGAGGCAGGAGGAGGGAATCCGGCCTTTGGGTGGCCCTATCCTCCCCGTTTGGTCTGCGGGCACACCTTTGCCGGCTGGCAGGGTGCCCAGTGCCCAGCTGCTGCAGTGAAAGTTCCTGTCTGTGTAGAACATCATGGCAGACGATGGCAAGGAGGCACAGGAGGTGCAGGCAGGGCCCTCCGCTAAACGCAGCAAGCTATCCCCTCAAACCAAGGGAAGTAAAGGAGGGAAGGGCGCCTGTAGGAAGTAAAGGAGAGAAGCCTCTCTGGGGACTTCTGGGACTGGTGACAGGGCCAGGGAAGGTTCCCAACCAGGGGGGGCTGTTGAGGTTAAGGCCCCATAACCACAAGGGTCTCTGGTGAACATGAGCCACGAGGTGGGCTCGCCCACGTGGCATGGGGAAATGCAGGACTCCCACTCCTTCCAGGGCAGCAGGTCCCCTTCCCTGGTAGACGAAAGATCTGGGGGTGATTCCCAAGAGGCATCCTGGGGTTACCCTGATTCCCCTAGCTCCTCTGTCAGGGAGGAGCTGGGGCCCTTCTAAGGTCTCCTCCCTGCTGAGGAGAGGTCCAGCTCAGAGAGGCATCAGGGCAGGCCTGGTCGGTTCCACCACAAAACCGCGGTAGACTAAAGCGCGTGTGAGTAAAGCGCGGTGACAAAACCACACCGTCAAAACCGCGCGACAACAGCGCGCCGACAACAGCGCGCTGACAGAAGCGTGCTGTAACATAACCCTAAAAATAACCCTAAACCTAACCCTAAACCTAACGCTAAACCTACCCTAAACCTACCCTAAACCTACCCTAAACCTAAACCCTAAACCTAACCCTAAACCTTACCTTAAGTTAAATCGCGCTTCTGTCGGCGCGCTTTTGTGGGCGCGCTGTTGTGGGTGCGATTTTGACATTGCGGTTTTAGCACCGCGGTGTTGTCGGCGCGCTTTAGTCTACCACGGTTATGTCATGCCATGGGCCTGGTCCAGCTAGGCCTCGGCCTAGGGAGGACAAAGGTTCGGCCTTGTCTGCAGAGATGAAGGAGGTCATCTCCATTGCCATATCCCAAGGGATCACTGAAGGCATTAAGCACAGGGAAGCGGGGGCATCTGGGACCCCCAGGTCTAAGTGAACCTCGAGTTCTGCTCAGGCTCAGGCTCCAGCCTCTCCGGGCACTTCGGTCGCCACAGAGGAGTCAGTCTTAGGATGAGGGGAGGCTGGAAGTTTTGAATTGTTTGAGGATGAGGATTTGCCTCCTGACAAGCCAGCCTTCACAGGATTGTTCAAACCAACATTGTTTAGGTCCATATTGCATAAGGCCAAGGCGGCTACCGACTTAGGTTCTACCCCTAAGGTTACAGCTGCTGCATCCTCCTCTACCAAGGATCCCAAAGAAGGTCTGTTCAAGGAGACTGCTCCCACTCAGGAGCTAATTCCAGTTCCAGGTCTGTTTTGGGACGTAGTCCAGAGAGTGGCTTCAGCCTGGTACCTTGACCAATCCTAGCGGAGCGGATAAATCCCTTTATTCCATGGAGGGTAAAATGGAGGATGTGCTGAAACTGACCAAGGTGGATGCGCCAGTGGTTTCCTTAACATCGACCTTGAACCTGCCAGCAGACCTCCTGGAAGGTCTAAAGGCGGAGGATAAATGTTCTGAGAAGGCCTGCCATAAGACGCACCAGGCGGCCACCTGGACTATCAGGGCATCCACTTCAGCCTCTTTCTTCATCATGGCGTCCCTTCTTTGGCTCAGACAGCTGAGGGCTAGGCCTCCCGCCGGGGGATCCCGGTGGAAGCATGACCTCAGCAAGATCATTATACGCCAATGTGTGGGAGGAGATCACCACAGACTCTTGGGTCCTCAACACGATCAGGAGGGGCCTGGTGTTAGAATTTCTCTCTTTTCCACAAAGGACATTCATCCGGTGCCCGACCCCAAAGAATCCCCTGAAGAGGTCCCTTATGCAGGAGGAAATTGCTCATCTTCTCCAGATCAGGGCCATAGAACCCGTTCCCCAAGAACAGGAGAGGCAGGGGTTCTATTCCATACTGTTCTTAGTCCCCAAGAGCTCAGGGGGGTGGAGAGCAATGTTCCCTCTAATTTTCTTTCAGTGTGAGCAGAAAAGTATAGTGTTTGAGCGGCATATTTTCATGCCTGAGCACCTGAATTTTTTAACAGATGTCACCTAAGACAACAACGAAATCAGTATTATTTGAAACTCAAAGTTGTGTTTATTCAAGGTACCCACTTAATTAAAAGTGTTATATAATATCAGTATCACTTAACAACGCTCCTGCTTAGCAACCAAAATGTTGGCTCAGAAAGTCTGGCTTTTGAAGCACGCAAATCTTAAAGCTGTTGTTACAACATCCTCGCACCCCTAACCCTTTAGAAAAAAAACGCCAGGGGTCTTCAAACCTGACAGCTTTAAGATTTGTGGACTTCAACTCCCAGAATTCCTCCTCCAGTCATGTTGGCTCAGAAACTCTGGCAGTGAAGCATGCAAGTCTTAAAGCTGTCAAGTTATAAGATCCTTGCACCCATAACCCTTTAGGGGAAAAAAACACAGGGATCTTCAAACCTGACAGCTTAAGACTTGTGGACTTCAATTCCCAGAATTCCTCCTCCAGTCATGTTGTGGCGATGTCATCTGCGTGGATCTGCTCCATCTTCGGTTTTTTTTCACAGGGGGCAGGGCTGCCGCTGAAGATGCCAACGAGCCCCCCCCCAGAATAACTGCTGCCGCCTCCCCCTCCTCCTCCAAGAGGACCACCACATTTGCTGCCCGGCACTGCAGCCGAGGTGAAGCCTCCAAAGCTCCCGCAGGCGCCCCCGCCCATGGCAGCGACGGTGGTGCCTCCCACTCTGCTCGGAGCACCTCATCTGGGCTCTGGGTTACCCCTGCTGCTGCCTCCACCTCCACAGTGCTTTTCAGAAGCCAGGAGGCCTTCTTTCCTTTCCTTTCATTGCAGAAGGTGCGGAGATCCTCCTGGTTGCCCCCCATTGGCTCAGGAGGTCTTGGTATTTGGATCTAGTGGGTCTCTCGATGCAGAGACTGTGGAGGATTCCTCAGGATCAGATCTCCCTCTGCCAGGGGGCGGTTCGCCACCTGGATCCCCAGTGGCTGCAACTAGCTGTCTGGCACTTGTGGGGAAGCTCCTGAGGAGGCAGAAGATCTTGGACATGGTCATTCACACTATCCAGGCTTCCAGGAGGCCTTTGACCACCAGGATATACAAGCTGACCTGGGTTGCGTTTTCTTCCTGGTGCCAAAAACAAGGCATAAGGGATGTGTCCGTGTCTGTTCCCCAGCTGCTGGACTTTCTGCAGGAGGGTTTGGACAGGGGTCTTGCCCCCAGCACTCTCTAGTGTCAGGTTGTGGCCCTTTCTACCATCCTGATCAAGGGATCCTCCTGGCCCTTGAGCCAACACCTGCAGGTCAAGAGTTTCCTGAAGGAAGCGACAAACATCTGCCCCCGAGCTGTTCACTGTTACCCGTCCTGGGACCTGCCATTCATCTGGGGTCGCTTGGTCACAAAGCGTCTTCCCACACCACTGGGCGTTGGTTGCAGGCCTGCATCAAGCTTGCCTACGAACATCAGGGCAGGGCTGTGCTTAGCCGGGTGACTGCGCGTTCGATGAGGAGCGCTGCCACTTCTGCGGCTTGGGCGACCCAGGCATCTATTCTCGACGTGTGCAGAGCGGCCATGTGGGCTTCTCCCACTGCATTTATCAGGAACTATAAGATTGACACCTTTGCCTCAGCCAAAGCCTCCTTTGGGCGAAGAGTTCTACAGAAGGTTATGGATGTTCCGGAGACTCAAGTTTCTTCCCACCCAGGGACACTATAGCTTGGGCATGTCCTACGCTTGGACTCTCCAAGCAGCACACTGAAGAAAGACCGTTGGCTTATCTGAACGGTCATTCTCAGGGTGCTGTGAGGAGAGTCCAATCCCACCCCGGGTCTTCGCGGATGCGAGGGTGATGACTGGACATGACTGTATGGGCTTCCTGCTCGGTGGTTCCTCGTTTTTTAAACTGAATAATGGAGGCAAAGGGAGGCGTGGCCAAGAGAAAAAACTCACTCAGTCCTAGAGCAGATAGACTGTGTTAACCCACACTTGGACTCTCCTCGCAGCGCCCTGAGAACGACCGTTCACGTAAGCCAACAGTCTTTAACTTGAGTATATGTGTACAAAATATTTAAAAGTATATTGATCCATAAGTTTCAGGGGAAAAATATCAGAAAGAAGATTTCTTAAGGGACAGATTTCTCTCAGAACTATATTCTCTATTTTTATCAAAAACCAATTTACAGTTTAAAAATATTTAAAGTTAGCAAATTGAAGTAGAAGATATTTTAGTTAGATTCGATGGATGATTTAAGAACATTTGTCTGGTATCAGAAATATTTGCAGGAGATAACCAGGCTGAGCCCGAGGGAAGGGTCAAATGCGTTATAAGTTACGAGTCCCTGCATGTTCACAAGACATGCAAGTCCAGCCCACCTTGAATGCTTCTCTTCTACTCATTTCCCTTGACTGTTAGTGGGTCAGATTTGTAGAGAGCTTAAGCTTGCAATAAATCTTTATTACTCATGTGAACTTTCTGAATGTCTTGATTTCCACTTGACAATATCAGCAAAAACAAGGCATGTGTTAAAAAAATCCTCTTATACCTAGCATTTCTCTGATAGTGAAATGTTCACTGATGAATATAATAGCTTTTATAGTCTTATAAAATTAATTGTGAAATTATGCTTCTAGGAAGCATAATCTTTAAGCAAATGGTTTAAACTATATGTCAATGCTCTTGAAATCCACAAGAATTAGTGTCATTTACATCAGTAAAACATACAAGTGAGTTGATAATATTTTTTTATGATATTTTTTTTATATGTTTAATTAAATGCATTTGTCTTTTTAAGCTTGGATTGGATCTATCAGCTATGCTTTCATTATGATGTTTGGTCCTGTTTCTGGAAAACTTCTGGTGAAGTATGGAGCTATAAAAGTGGCGATAGTTGGAGATCTAGTGACCGTAGGTGGTCTAGTGTGGTCATCATATACTGAAAAGTTAAAAATGCTGTTTTTCACACGTGGAATCGTTGTTGGTGTGGGATCAAGTCTGGCCTACACTCCAGGTAATGCTTTACATTAAAATCAAATTTTGTCACACATTTCTTCTGTTTTTGAAAACATGCTTTTGCTTTTGCTTTTGCTTTTGCTTTTGCTTTTGCTTTTGCTTTGCAGCACTTTTTCATGAGAAAACCTGTTAGGTAAGCTTTCCATTGGGAGAGCGAGTACGTTCAGCGAAGTGTTGTGAGAGTTGTGTTGGAGAACACACAAACCAGCATACAGAGCAGTGGTGGGTTTCAACTAACCAACTGAGAAGAGATAGTATGTCAGATGCCATCATTTTCCTAGGGAGGACTTCTCCTTAAGTAGAAGTGGGCAAAAAGACACCACCCAGGAACATGTGCAAACTGAAAAAGAAGGAACGTAGGGGATAAAGAAAGAGAGAAATGTAGTTGCTTCTTGGAGAAGGTGGGTAAACTTGGTAAGCCCCTTTTGTGGGTGGCCATTCCTATCCGCTTGCGCCCAGTGCTGTGGTTGAAGTGAAGCCCCAAAGCCCCCGCCACCACCGGAATATCTGCTGCCGCCTCCTCCTCCTCCTCCAACAGCACTGCCAGATTTGCCGCCTGATGCTGTGGCTGAGGTGAAGCCGCCAAAGCTCCTGCCAGCACCCCCACCTGTGGCAGTGACGCCTCCCCCTCTGCTTGGAGCACCTGAGCTGGGCCCCGCGTTACCCCTGCCGCCGTCGCCTCCTCCTCCACCGTGCTTTTGAGAAGACATGAGGCCTTTTTTTCCTGCTCCCACCACCTCCGCCGCCTTCTTACTGGCTCCCGCAGCCTCATGGCTCCTCAAAAGCACGGCAAAGGAGGAGGGGAGAGGAATAACGCGGTGCCCAGTTCAGGTGTTCCGAGCAGAGGGGGATGTGTCACTGCCATGGGCGGGTGTGGTGGCGGGAGCTTTGGCAGCTTCACCTCAGCCGCAGTGTCGGACGGCAAATCTGGCAGTGCTGTTGGAGGAGGAGGAGGTGGTGGCAGAAGATATTCTGGTGGCAGCGGGGGCTTTGGGGCTTCACCCCAGCTGCAGTGCTGGGCGCAAGCGGCTAGGACTGGCCGCCCACAAAGGACCTCCCCGGGCTTGCTTTGCTGAAAACGGGGCGACTGGTGCTAGTTTGAGCCGCCGGCGCAAACTACCGTCAGTCGCCCAGTGCTCAACAAAACAAGTTTGGGGAGGTCCTTTGCGGGTGGCCAGTTCTAGCCGCACCTTAGAGGGGGTGTTCCCGGAAGTTAATTGCTTCCAGGTTCACCGACCAACTGGTCCGCAAGGACGGTAGGAACCCACCCCTGATACAGAGACGCTGCAGTTTAAATAGGCTTTTCCTTTCGTGGAAATAGAGGTATCAGAGTCCATCAAACAGTCCAAGCCATAAACAGATAAGACAGTCTGTCATCAATGTCTTTCAGTTAAGGGATAATCCAAATAACATAGTCCATAATCATACAAACAGTCCGTTTGCTAACTGTTGCAAAAACTTACAATAGCTCACGACACTCAGATCAGATCAGCCCAGCATCTAGCAAACAGAGAGCTAGCAGTCATTCTGGCTCTCTCGTATGGCCGATTGAGGAAAAACAGCAACCAATCACATTTTACCGTATGATTTAAAGAAACAATTACAACATTGCTACATGATTTATATATTGCCAACCCAACTGTTAGATTAAATTCCTAACAAAACTCATTAGAAATAGTAGCATGGTTTTTAATTGTGTCAGGTGCAAAGCAATGTTTAAGCTTTCTCCTTTCCCAGATACCTTTTTCATGTTAAATAAAACAGAGGGTGATGTGACTGGACTTCAATATAAAACAACTACTTTAAATTTCTCTTTATTTCTTGATAGGCCTGATAATGGTTAGCCTTTACTTGACTACAAAGCGTTCATTTGCCACTGGATTAGTGATGGCTGGAGGGGCTGCAGGAACTTTCATACAGAATAGACTTCAGTATTATCTAATTCAGAATTTTGGATGGAGAGATAGTTTGCGTGTGTATAGTGCAATTCTAACCATATGTATTTTTGCTGGATTTGCCTACAGGCCTCTTCAAAAACGTATGTATCTGCTTTGGGCATTTTAAATTAAATATCTCCTTTTTCCTGTGTGTGGGGGGGAGAGAATCCATATTGGGTAAAATAAGGATACAAAGTAACACAAAGAGTTCTTTTCAGGTTTCTCAATTTTCCTACACAATTACTCAGACAAAACACAACTATACATCCCTCCCCCCCCCAATAAATAAGTAGCAACATGGGAATAAAAAGAAAGTAAATCCAACATTTATGAATGACCCAATGGACAGTGTTATACAGCAAATGGAAATTATATGAGTGGTACAACAAATGGTGCATTGCTTAAATTAAAATGTGACCCTACATTATCTCAGCTTCCTTTCATGGACTGTTTTCCAAAGACCCTTCCTAATTTTATTTAAATTGGGGCAAGTCTTTAATAAGATAATATGTAACCATTGACTATAGATGGAATCATAGCACTAGCACCCAGGCTTATATACCTCTTCACAGTGCTTTAAAAGCCTCTCTTAGCGGTTGACAGAGTCAGCATATTGCCCCCAACAATCTGGGTCTTCATTTTACCGACCTCGGAAGGATGGATTACAAATGCATCCTAGGACTGTTTTGAAAAGGTAGTTTATACGTTTAGTTTCCCTCGTCTTGTAATATCTAATTCAAATTTTCTGCATCTGGATGTGGATGTGATGTAGCAGCTAATAATATGGAACAGAGCAGAAAATGTATGTCTTGTAAGTCATAAATTCATTGGAAATGTGAGTAGATAAGAACTTGACACATCTTAAGTGTTCTGTAAAAGTAAGTTTCACAACCATGTATTTATTAAATTCAGATTCTGATTATTAATGATTGTAGTGACATTTGTCTATCAGAGATTATTTCGCACCTCCCTGTCTTCTCCTGTTCTCCACTGTCTCCCAGAGTCTAATCATGCCCACTGCATCAATGACACTTATCCTCTGCCGTCTCCTTCTCTTTTGCGTTCAGTCTTTCCCAGCATCAGGGTCCTCTTTTCTTATTTGATGGCTAAAATATTTATGGTTCAGCTTCAGTATCTGTCCTTCTAAAGGACAGTCAGGGTTGATTTCCTTTAGGATAAAGCTATTTAAAGAAGCTGAATATAAATGCAAGATCAGACCCATATGGCCTGGCAATAGCTAGAACTTAAGGAAGTCAGCGTGTTTGATCCTTATCCCACCCCTACCCCCAGATCTCAGGTATTCCACTATAGATTTTTTGTTAACTTCTATTCGTCCAAAATTACTTTTATCATCCCTCTCATTTATCATTCTGTCTCCAATCTAATTTGGGTTTTCAGATGATAAGAATTCAGGAAAGGGCTAGCTCAGTTATTGTCAGTAAAGAGACCTGTCACTGACTGCTTATTTTATTTAATAAATTTATAGGGCAGCTTTGGGGAACAGAAAAGCTGGGACATATTAATTAGGAAAGACCCTATCAGTATGCCTTATAGTAAAAGACAAATCCGTTCTTTTGGGAAATATTGTAGTTTAATTCCTGAAATTCATGTTTCTTATCTTTTTCATTTCAGTAAATGAAATGGAAAAAAGACTGTTTTCAGTTTAACACCCCAGAACCTGAGGCATAGGACTGCACTAAAGCAACTCAATTCATTTCTTAAATCACCCATTCTGTTTGCTTCCAGGAATGCAAATTGCAAATGAAAGCAACTAAGTAGTTGTGTCAAGTATATAGAACAAATTTCCTTAACCTAGGGAAAATTGGGTTACCGTATTTTTCAGAATATAAGATGCACCTTCCCCCCCCCAAAAAAGGGGAAAATCTGGGTGTGTCTTATACACTGAATACAGCATTTTTGGCCTCTGAAATCCCGCCCCTTCACAAAAATGGACGTGCAGAGGGTTTGGGAGGCCTGCAAAGTGCTAATGGAGGCTGGGGTGGGCAAAAATGAGCAAAAAACAGACTGTCCCCCCCCCAGCCCCCAAAAGCACTTTGCAGGCCTCCTAAAGGCTATGTGTGCCCTTTTTGTGGCAAAAGGGCCTGTTTTGGCAAAAAAACAGCCTTTTTTTGCTTGTTACACCCCACCAGCCCCCAGGAGTACCTAAAGGCTATGCATGCCCTTTCTTTTGGCGAAATACAGACCACTTTTTCCTCATCCCCCCCAGCCCCCAGGAGCACTTTGCAGGCCTCTGAAGCTCTCTGCATGCCCCGTTTTTCACAAATGAGGCATGCATAGGGTGACCAGACGTACCGATTTCAGCATGACAAGCACGATTTTAAACAATTTTTCCCGCGTCCCTCCGCCTTTTAAAAAAGTCCTGATTTTTTTCTGGCTTCATGTTGAAAGCCCAGTGGATTTGCTTCAGAAATCCTAACCGGGGGAAGACAAAAGACACCCTGTCTAACTAACCTCTCTCTCTCTGTGTCTCAGTACTTTCATTGAAGATATTAAAACGTTAAAACAACAAAACAGACCTCCCCCCCGCGCCGCGTTTACCTTATTTTATAAGAAAAAAATGATCTAGTACCATAGAGCTGCAGGAAATGGCGAGAGGGGTCGCCAGTGTTACTTCCTGGATTTTCCGGAGGGGAGGGGCACGGAGGTTGGAGGACTGCTCAAAATGGTGGAAAAAGAAACTTTCTGGTAAGTGTGCTGGGTTTTTTTCTTTTATTTTTTAATGCATTTTAAAATAATGTAGGTTTTTAAAAATGTGCAGCTGCTGTTTTTTAATTCAAAACAATATGTGTAACACTCTGATGTGCCATGGAAAAATCATTAAAAAAAACCCTGAAAGAACAAAAGGTTTTTTTTAGGGTATTTTCCTGATCAAAACTATAATTGTTTCTGCATGACACCCTTAATCACAAATAGCCAACTACACTTCATTCTAAATAGTTTTATTTCCTTTATTGTATGTGATTACTCAAGTCCAAAAACTGAGTTAATTGGATAAACTCAGCTCCACAATTTACTAAATATACAATTACAGGAATTTCATGTATAGTATGCTGTCTCTCAGGGTTTATTGAACATAGGAGAATAATATGAGAGGGATTTGATGTAAAATAAGCTCTTTTAATGAATTCAAAATCAACGCAGCAGGCAAGACATGGGAGTGAACATAATACACACTTTAACAATTTTTTTTTTCTTTTAGCCATCAAATACTGCAGCAAGTGTGTCAGTAATAATAGCAAGACAGGCATAGGATTTTCCAGCCAGGTTAATTTTACTTTTTTATGGTTTTGATGTTGTATTTAATTTTATGTGTATTAGAAACTTATGAAGGCTGTGCAACATTTTGAGGTGATATAGAGTATGTAAAGGCATGAATACAGTAGAACCTCTGGTCACAACCATAATTCATTCCATAACTTTGGTCGCAAACTGATTTGGTCATGAATCAAACCTAATTTTGGAAATTTGGCGCTTACAAAAAAAATGGGGAGAATGTGAATATTTTGTTCAGAAGCGTTCGTGACCAGAGGTTCTACTGTTCTACCCCCCCGGTCAAAGGTGTCCCTCTTTACCAATCTGAAAATCTGGTCACCTTAGGCATGCAGGAGGTTTGGGAGGTCTTCAGAGTGCAAAAACTTTTTTTTAAATTTACCTGATGTGTCTTGTACTCCGGTGTGTCTTATACTTTGAAAAATACAGTAAATTGCAGCTCCTGTTATCCAGTCAACCTTGCCAAGTAGACTAGACTTAGAAATCAATGCCACATAGGTTAGGTCTAAAATTACTTTTATTCAAAGAGCTATAGTAAAAAATTCTTGCAATTCCCAATGTGCTTCGTTCTGCTCTCATTTTATCTTTGTGTGACGTAGAGAGGGGTGTGTCTGAGATGATTACTGAAATTAGTTTCTTGGAATGGACTTAAGCCACACTTGTTTGATGGTTGCCTTGGTAATGGCTTTTCCTCATGTTTTTCTAGGCCATTCCCTTATGCCTTTCCCACCGAACATACTGGCTGCATTTCGGAAATTGTAGGCACCAGGGTAGAAAAAAAAATCCCGGTGTGATTCCTATTCATGATAAAAGTAAACTTTTTGTGTACAAGGAACTCATTCTCTCTAATGCCTATACCTGCTCCAGCTGTGTCCAGCAAGACATGTTAACAGAGGTTCTTGTGGTATATAAAATCATTTTTTGCAATCATCCTCAAAATAATTGCTTAAACATCACACAAATCCGTCCTGTGCTCATTTGTGATGCACTTTTTATGTTATCCGGGTTGCACATAACTGTTGTATTTATTGCTTTCTGGTGAAATTAATCAGTATTGCGTACACAGTAATAATTTCTCTTTTTTTTTACTTTGTATTTTACAGATAGAACTCATCCAAGTGTAGTTGAAAAATTTAACACATCGCCTCTAAGAGGGTTTATAGCCGATTTAGCTTTATGGAAAGATCATAGTTTTGAGATATGGGTCAGTTCTCTTGGATTAGCAAAATTTGGATTCTACATACCTTTTGTGCATATGGTTAAGTTGCCATTATCTTTTTTTTTTTTTTGGCTTTTCTGTTATAGTGGGCTTTGAGGGTTTGCAACCAGGCCATGGTAAAGGCCGGCTCGTGTGTGTCTGTGTCCACGCATATCTTCACTTGCATGAGCACCAGCCAAGCACATACACACGCTCCATTTAAATGAGCAGTAAGGTATGTGTGCATGGTACTTGCACAAACGGAGTGTGTTATATTGTATCTATAGTGTCAAGTCACAGTACTTTTGACAGTGAATGTATGCCTTTTGGATTCAAGTTCTGTAAAGATGTTGTGCCTTAAAATGGCTTCTACTGTACAGCACAGTGGAGTTGCCATGGTAACGGCTTCACAGTACTCTACAAGGGGCTCCCTCCAATACAGGATTGGGATAAATACATACCCAGACTACCCTGATTTATCAGCTAATTCTAATTATTTTAAGACATGTGGCTAAACATTCAATTTTTACCAGTTTTAATCCTTAACTCAATTTTGGAGAAGGGCTACATCAATTTGGGCCAAGTTGATTTATTTTTAGTAGCTGTAAGATTTGTCCATAATAGGTAAGTGGTCACTGAGAACAAGTGTACATTTATTTCAATAGTGTCAGATACACCAACTGCAGTCTTGACTGTACTAACTTTCAAAACTTGAATAATACTTGGTCAATTACTTTTGAGGAATAATTTTTGAAGAAAACATCGTGTCATTGCCAAAGGATCTAAATTTGGTGCCGCCTTCATATATTGGATTAAATCCCATAGTCCCCTGTCAGTTTGATTTTTGGCAATGCATTATGGAGGCACCAAATTGGAGAACACTAATGTATCCAATGAAGATAGACTTATCAGGAGAGGAGTATGAAATGTTTGAATTGTCAGTCAGTTACATCTTTTTTTTTTGCTAACTATTTGCATAAATCTTTAAACAAGTATGACTGAATTTGCGGCTATATTTAATTACTAGGTTAGCTTAATTATGACTAGTGTTCACTAAACAGAATACTTTAAACCCGACATGTTAAAAATCGTGCTTCATTTTCTTTTTTGCAGATGAAACTTGCAGACGATTTGGGTATTCCTGTGGAAAAAGCATCCTACATTATGGTGGGACTTGGAGTAAGCAGCATGATTAGTTGTCTTCTGTTTGGAAAAATTTGTGATATTGAAAGTGTCGACCGACTTTATGTTAACCAGGCATCCATATTATCTGTTGGTAAGTTTCACAGTAAGCTTCTGAATGTTTTTTGCCTGAGAAATTATGGTTTTAGACCTAGAAACATCTAGAGTGTCATTTCTTGCACATATGAGTTATATCAGCACAACTACAAGTTAACACTGTGCCTTAAGTTAATGCCAAATCTTCTTGAGGCCATTCGTGTGATGGCTTGAATTCCAGTTCTCACTGGAACATGATGAGTAGAAATTAGGAATTAGGAGAATGGAATCTGACACATGAGGTGGGTTCTCATGGGAGAACCTACTGTATTTTTTGGAGTATAAGATGCACCCTTTTCCCTCAAAAAAGAGGCTGAAAATCTGGGTGTGTCTTATACACTGAATACAGCATTTTTTGCCTCCTGAAACCCCACCCCTTTCACCAAAATGGTCGTGCATAGCTTGTAGGAGGCTTTCAGAGAGCGCCTGAGGGCTGGGGAGGGCAGAAATGAGCAAAAAATGAGCCACTTTATGCTCATTTTTGCCCTCCCAGCCCCCAGGAGCACTCTATAAGCTTTCTAATGCCCTTTTTTTGACAAAAAAGGGCCTGTTTTCACAAGAAATGGGCTGTTTTTTGCTCATTTTTTGCCCCTGACCCACTCCCCAGGAACACTCTACAAGCCTCCTAAGGGCTATTCATGACCTTTTTTAAAAAAAACAGGCCCGTTTTTGTGAAAAATGGGCCATTTTTGGGAGGTTTGCCGAGTGCAAAAACTTTTTTTTTAAATTTGCCTCTTCAAAACCTTGGTGCGTCTTATACTTTGGTGCGTCTTATACTCTGAAAAATACAGTAATTTCTTTATGGCACTCTAGGAGAAGACACTTGGGCACTTGGAGCCAATGCATAGGTTCCTTAATATGAGGCACAGAAGATGCATTACTATCATACTTGAGAAACAAAATTTTTGGTAAGCAGAACTAAAATATTGGAAATTAGCAGTGGCAAAGCCTGATGAGTGCTGTTTTATCTTAGTTTACATTATAGAATAAATAAATACATTTGGTTCATATTGAAATCTGTGTCCTTCATGTTTTATTTTTCAGGTGTGGACTACTTTATTATTCCTCATTGCACATCTTTTATCCCGCTCTTGTAGTCGTTCGCTCCTTTTTGGGATTTTTCGACGCAGGAAACTATGTTCTCCTACCTATCCTTACATTTGATTTGGTGGGAGCAGAAAGAATGCCTGTTGCATGGGGATTTATGATGGCTGTCAATGCAATTAGCTGTTTTGGTCCACCCTTTGCAGGTAAACCAGTTAATGCGATTTGTCTGTAAAAAACACTGAGCCTGGAGAAAACTATACTGCTAATGTGTCCAAGAACTGACTCTTCCCAAGGCCTGCCTGAGTATTTATTTGCTTATTATATTTGTATGCCTGCAAATCTCACAAATATGGCATACAGCAGTGAATTAAAAAGAAAAACCAATAAATATTTAAAAACAGTCATGTTTCAAAACAATAAAATGGCACCCAAGCAAGGGGAATGATATGAGCCACAGTAAAATAGCTGTCAGCGTTCCAAATATCATCCAAAATGAAATCAGAGTCCAAGGCAGAATATTCCTCAAAGTTCCAATTTATTAAGAGAGACATGTTGGCACATATGTAGAAACCTGAATCTGAAAGCTTCCTGGGTTTCCGCACCCAGTTGAAAGTTCACAATCTTGCCTCCACACCCACAAGTCCATCACATGGTCCAATATTCCACTGCCATGCTGGCAGTTTCACCCATCCAGTTCCGGTCAGGCTCAGAGAGGTAGAGAACAAAAGATGACCTTGGCTTCCTAGAAAGGAATTTTATTTTGATAACAATACATTCTACTTCTAACTATTCCCCCTCCCAATTCCCTACTAATGAAACTGCATAGTAGAAAAGAATATTAGTGTGGCAGGCCAAACATCCTAAAAGGAATTGGCTGCAGGCCTGACAATAGCATCACAGGATTTCCCCAGTCTGCTAGGACCCCCAGGTCTGATGGTACAGCCAGGTCCTGAGGGACTTGAATATTGAACAGGATGGACTTTGCCTCCCTTCTGGGGGTAAAATATCTCAAAATGGGAATGCCACACCAAAGACAGTCTGCCTTCTGAGACCCAAGTTTAATTCCCTAATAGTTGGGACATGCAGCCTGCTTTCTCTGGTAGGACAAGCACATATAATGAGGAAGAAGCAGTCCCTCAGATCTCTCTTCCCCAACTACTCTCACCTGGAATCAGCCCTGGAGAAAGGAAGTGAAGTGGAGCAGCACTCTTATCGCCCACCCTCAATCAAACTCAATCCAGAAGGACTCCATGGTCAATGGTATCAAAAACTGCAGAGAGGTCAAACAGGGCAAGGATGGATGCCTCACCCCCATCTCACGCTTGCCTGGCTTCTTGAGGAGCAGGTGAGGCAAACTGACCATCGCTAAAACCTACTCATCCCCTGAACCAGTTTAATCAGCAAAGAGGGACATGGATCTAAAGAACGGGGCTGAGCTTACAGCCCCAAAAACCCTGTCCGTTTCCTCTGGTCAGACAGGTCCATTCCTGTTCAGATAACGGCAGTATTCCTTGCTAGGTATTTCCACTGGTTCTGCAACAAGGCCAGCGTCCACTTGGTTCTCTGAGCCCCTCTTAACCCCTCTTAGCTGCTCAGGAGCCCAGAAGGACACATGCCCACCCAGAACAGAGTGGCAGGACACAATAAGGTCTGCACATAATAAGAACAGAGACTTAATGATGCTTTGCCATACTTACCACCACTAGTTAGGTCTTTTTTCCTTTTTCTTTTCTATGTATGCCTATATAGGTACTCCTTGTTTAATGACTACTCATTTAGCAACCATTTGAACTTATGACAGCACTGAACAAGGGTAGTTACAATGGGACTTCGTACCTACAACCATTGTAGCATCTTGCAGTCATGTGATAAGAATTTCTCTGGCTGGCTGCTCACAAAGTCAGTGGTGAAGCCAGCAGGAAGTCAGAAGCTATGCTCATAAGAGGTTCTCGCTTAACGAACTGCACAGTTCTCACTTAACATTGGTAACTGGGGATTGCAAGAACTGTTGCAGCTAAGTGGTATGGTCGCTATTTTTTTATATTAAACTATGTTGCTAAATTATGGCATTTTCAATTCCAATTAGCAGTTAAGCAAGGACCAGCTGAATAGCTTTTGGGATCAGGAAGGTGTATGCTGTGATTACTTAAATCTTTTTGATACTGGAATGTATGGTATCATTTGAAAGAAAATTCTGTTTTGGGAAAGGAAGCACAAAAGTAAAAAACATATTTTTGTTTCAGGTGTAATGTATGATGCATATGGCAATGATACCATTGGCTTTGTAGTAACTGGGGTTTGCAATATTGGAGCAGCTGGCATACTTGCTTTAATACCCTCGTTGCAAAAATCATCAGTCCAGGCAACAAAAAACTACATTAATGCTTCTGTATGTGTAATAACCAATACCATCATGCCTTGGCAATCTCCAAGTATTTCATTAGGGGTAAGGAGTATTTGATGACATTTCTTTCTCTAAACAAGAAAATTTCTTTCGTCTTCTTTTTCTTCCTCCTCCTCCTCCTTTGGTAGTATGTGTTCTGTACTAACCTGATCTTTGGTAGAGAAATTAATATAGAATCTTCATCACGGTTGTGATTTGCTCCAACAGGATGTGCCAGCTACATGAAGACTCATTTAAAACTCTCAGAGTTTAGAGGTTTTGGCATGAACCCTTGCCCTTTGTGTGGTTCCAGCTATTTTTTAGAAAAAATGCATCACAAGCAACATATTTGGCTAATTTCTCTGGAGATTCCCCCCCAATTCTGTTATTTTCTTCATTTCATTCGTTCCTAGACAAATGCAAAGTATAAAAAGTACAGTTTCATTGCCGTTTGCCTTTAAGATACTTAAGGCCCTTTTAATAAATTCCAATAGTAGGGAGTAACCCACTCTGAAATACCTTATACCCCTTTCGTCTGGGAAAAGGCTGCATTACACAGGCTGTTAAAAAATATCAGATGTTCATAAAGGAGACCTGATATAATTACTCTTTCTGTCAGAAATTCATTGGATACGGTACTAAAGCTGTTGAACCCATAGCGCTGAATGTCTAGATTGAGGCCTCAGTCCCCATCTGTCTCAAAAACTGTATACTTAGTTCTTGTTTAGTGACCACAGTTAGGACCAGCAACTCAGTCATTAAGTGACGTAGTTGCTAAATGGAGAATTATGTGATGGTTTTTGCATATGATTTTACTTGAGCCTTCCTGCTTACAGTATCAGAAGAATACAACTCCAGTTGTATGGTTGGGAAGGTCCCCAGATTTGATACTTGAGGAAGCTGGGTAAAAGGTTGGATCTTATAGTCCCTTTCCCTCACTCCAGTGCCCTCTGGAATGCTTGTCTTCATGCTGCAATAATTAGGAGGAGGAAATGAACAGATGCTTTAGATATTTACAATCTTTAGAGAGGAAGTGATTACAAGACAGTAAGGCTTGAGTTTTGGTTTGGGATCACAATTCTTACAAGCTGATTTAGGATGTTGGGAATTATAATAATCTCTCTATATATTTTAAAATTGTCCCAAAGCAGAGTTTGAAGGCTATGTGGAAGGATGGTTTATAGCTAATGAATCCAAAGATTATTTAAATTATAGATTTCAAAAGGAATATGAGTGATCATGATAATAGATGATAAGACTTTTAAAATCAGATGTACACTGTCTTTATCTCAGATACATAGTGTGTATTCAGATTACGAGAGGAAATGGAAGAATGCTGTTGAACTGCCATCATTAATACTGTCTTTCATAATACATTTTTTGTTACAGAGTGTTACTTCCTCATTCACAAAATCTATGATATCTCCTGCAGCAAGTACCTCAGGCCATTCAAAAGGATTCAGCATGAAATCCTTTAAAAGCATATTAAAGTCAGATACAACATCTGTTAAGATGACGTCAGAACCTAGGACCTCTATGGGTACTGTGGAATATATGAAGGCTTTCCCGGATCAAGAGAACGATACAGCTGAGGGGAAATCAGAATTAGCATCTGTTCAAAGTCAAACTTCAATCTCCATGACCCAGGACCTACCCATACCTTGTAAAAAAGAAGATGTAGTGGTCTTGCATGAGTATGAAGGTGACGAGGAAGCTGAAATTACAATTGGGGTAAGGCCTGGACAGGAGTTAACCGTGCCAGAACTATTCATGAAAAAGGAAAGGTCAGACTCTAAACAATTGGAGCGTTTTCCTGACAGAAAACAAGATGGGGTGGCTTTCTTAGATGAGTATGAAGGAGACGAAGAAGAAGCTGAAATTGCAACTGGGGTAAAGCCTGGACAAGAGCTAACCGTGCCAGAACTATTCATGAAAAGGGAAAGGTCAGACTCTAGACAGTTGGAGCGTTTTCCTCATAGAAAAGAAGATAGCGTGGCTTTTTTAGATGACTTTATTGGTGATGAGGAAGAGCAGTTGAGATATGTGCCTTCTGCCTCCCACAAAAAAGAAGATGAGTTGGTGGTGGAGGATATGGATGTCCCTAATGATTATCAAGAGCAGCTTAAGAGCACAGCTACACTGAATCCAACTGAAGAAAATAAAACTTCTACATCATTGAAAGACTCTGGAAAGACTTCCCCACAGAAAGAGCAATGATGTCATATTTGCTAAAGATGAAGTTAGCAATTTACCGTCATAAGAGAGGAAATAGCAATAGTAGTACTATTAGTATTTAGGATTAAGTAACATTAGCATTATTAGCATTATTATCATTATTAACATTATTATTAGTAGTAGTATTAACGGCATTTGATCTAGCACATCTGCATGACTTCCTAGTAGCAATTTCTTTGTGTTATTCTGTATACTTTTTCATGCTTGTTTACCTAGCTTTTACAAATGTTTCTAAAATAATTGTTTATTTTTCATTATTTTATAACTTAGATGTACAAACAATTTGAAAAGAACTGAATTCCCAGCAGATATTAAAACCATTTTGTCATTTGCCTATTTTTGGAAAATAAACAAGCGTTTAAATTATTTATGCTTTGTAGCTAAATTGAGTTGAGACCATCTTCCTATGCAAGACAAAATATGTAGCTCTAACCTTTATCTTCATTTTTTGCTACTGCACAATAGGACTATTCTAAGTGTCAAATTTTGTTCATCATATGGTGCACATATTCAGCTAATTTAAGGTGACCAGACGTCCCGATTTTCACGGGACAATCACGCTTTTGCACAATTTGTCCCGCGTCCCGGGACATTCTTAAAAACTCCCGATTTTTGTGACCGGACCCGGAAGTAAGCCTGCCCCGCCCCCAGCCCTGTATACCCATCCCAGCCGGCTGGTATTTTGTTCCTTCTGTCTCCCCGTTGCTCAGAAAAGCAACTTCGGGAAGGTCCTTTGCTAGCAGGCAGGTTCTAGAACGCCTGCAGCCACCAAAGGACCTTCCCAGAGTTGCTTTTCTGAGCAACGGGGAGACAGAAGGGATGCAATCTCCTTTCATTCTCCCTCTGCCTCATTCACTTCTTCAGGCAGCAGAAAACGAAAGAAAATCGCATAGCCGAGAACAAAGGAGCCTGCAGCCTCCTTCATTCAAATGTTCAGGAGCGGGGATGTGGGGGGGGCTTTCTCGCATGCCTTCTTTCTCTGAAGCCACGCTGGATTCAGCAAACCGGGCAGCACGTGCCCTTGGGATTGTGCAACAGCCGAAGAACAGGAGGCTAGAATTCGGGTGCTGCACTAGGCCACGGGCACGCCCTATCCTCTTCTCTCTGATAGCCGCCTGGTTAAAAAGGAGGAGGCAACTCTGCTGGGTCGGAGCCCATCCAGGAAGACGAGGAACACAAGGGGAATCCCTCCCCCCGCAGATGGGCTCCAGACCAGCGGAGCCTCCTCCTCCTTTTTAACCAGGCGGCTATCAGAGAGAAGAGGGCAGCTTGTGCCCATGGGCTTATGCAGCAGCCAAAGATCATCTGGTTAAAAAGGAGGAAGAGGAGGCTCCGCTAGTCCAGAGCCCATCTGCGGGGGCAGGGATCCCCCTCGCATTCCTCATCTTCCTTGATGGGCTCCTCCTCCTTTTTAACCAGGTGGCTATCAGAGAGAGGAGGGCAGCGCAAAGGAGGAGCAGAACGGCCTTAATCATGTCGAGCTGCCCAGTCAAAAAACCCTTTCCTTCTGTAGAAAAGAAAAGAGGGGAGTGAATTCGAGAGACCAACTGAAAGTGGGAATCTTCAGCCAGGGTACCCTTTGTTCCGCCACAGCAACCTTTTCAAGCAGGATCAGACTAGTTTGAAAGCCTCGCCTTCTATTTTGGCGGGGAAATTCCCTGCTGCCCAGGCTCCATCCCGCAGAAAAAATCCCCTTCGCCAAAGCTCGAGAGGCAAGCGCTGCCTCTGCTTGCCAGAATCTCTGGAGAGAACTTTGCAACTAGCTAAGGAGTGGCGAGCAGCAGACTTGAGCATTTGCACGCATTCAGCCAAGGTCCTGCTGAGCCCCGCAACTTTGGATGACCCGATGGATTTTATGATGGATGTGCACCCCTGGGAGGTGCTGAAGAAAGACAGGCAGCTCAGCCTGATCCAGGACGACAGGCGCGATACACACACAGAGTGAGAAACACACACACACACACAGGGAGGGAGGGAGGAGAGACACACACACACACAGAGAGAGAGAGAGACACAGAGAGACAGATACACAGAGAGAACGACAGAGAGAGAGAGACGGAGGGAGATAGAGACAAAGAGCCACACAGAGAGAAACAGATACAGAGAGAGAGGGGGGGGGATTTAAGAAACTTCAGAATGAATCCAAGAAGAGGGAAGAGATGGAAGACTGGCTTTTCGCTCTGATTTCTGAGCCCCCAGCTGTTAGTGATGGAGGAGGAGGACAGCTCATTCTGTGGCGTTTTTAAAAAGTCCTGGTTTTTTTTTTAGCACAAAAGGAAAAATCTGCAAAAAGTCACGGGTAGCCCCTGGGATTGTTCCTCGCAAAGCATCATGGTCGCAGAGAATGCAAATGAAGGTGTCCTTCTATTCAAATCAGAGTCATGCTGAGTCCCATTCAGAGGGCGGAGGGGGCGCGGTGCTTTTTTGTTTTGTTTTACCTATGTTCTCACAACTATGCAAAGGTGGGTTTTGTGCTACAAGGATCTTTCTTTCTTTCTCTGTCTGTGGTTCCGATTGCAGTTCCTTCGGATTAAAGCACCGTTTCTCATTCCTTGCAAAATGGCAGAGCTGCCTCCCTCCCCACTTTCCTTGCAGCACCCTCGGTTGCAAAATGTTCCCCTGATTTGGTTTATAAGTTCGCAGCAATGCAATCCAACAAATAGGAAAGTTTTAATAAGATCTACTGACTTTATTTGGTCTCTGCTGCCCCCCACCCGCCCCCTTAGCCCTTGGTTTTTGTCCCCTCCCAAGGAGAGAGTGAGAAGGAGAGGAAGGAAGGAAGGAGGGGGGAAGGAAAAGAAGAAGGGAGGGGAGGAGAAGATGGAAGGAGAAAAGATGGAAGGAAAGAGAAAGAATAGAAGGAGGAAGGAGAAGGAGGAAGATGGAAGAAGAAAGGAAGGAAGAAAAAGAAGAAGGGAGAGAGAAAAGAGGGAAGGAGGTAGGAAGAGAGGGGGAAGAGGGAAAGAGCAGAAAGGTAAAGAGAATGAAGTTGATAGGCAAGAGGAAGGAGGAAGGAAGGAAGAAAGAAAAAGGGAGAGAGAGGCAAGAGGAAGGAGGAAAGAAGGAAGAAAAAGGGAGAGAGAGGAAAGAAGAAAAGATGGAACTAGAAAGGAAAGAAGGGAGGGAGGAAAGGGGAAGACAGGGAAAGAGCAGAAAGACAGAGAAGGTGAAGGTAGATAGGCAGAAGGAAGGAAGAAGGAAGAAATAGGAAGGAGGGAAGGAGGAAGGATGGAAGGAGGAAGGAACAGAAGCGAAGGGGAAGAGAGAGATACAAAGAGCAGAAAGACAGAGAAGGTAGATAGGCAAAAGAAAGGAAGCTGAAAGAATGGAAGGAGGAAGGAAGAGAAAAAGAGGAAGGGAGTGAGTGAGGAAAGAGAGGATGGAAGGAGAAAGGAAGGAAGAGAGGGAAAGAGCAGAAGACGGATAAGGTGAAGGTAGATAAGCAAGAGGAATGAAGGAAGGAAGAAGTGAGGTGTCTCGAGGATGGGGGAAAACGTTTAGTGACCAAGTTACAATGGCATTGAAAAAAGTGACTGATGACCATTTTTTACCCTTAGCGACCGTTGCGACCATTTTTGCACACTTAGCGACTGTTGCAGCATCCTCATGGTCATGTGATCTAAATTTTGTTTGGCAACAGATTCGTATTTATGATGGTTTCAGTCCTGGGGTCATTAATCGCCTTTTGTGAGCTTTTGACAAAATATAAATTTTTTAATCAAGCCCCCCGATCCCCCCAGTCAATGATGTCCCTCTTTACCAATCTGAAAATCTGGTCACCTTACATAAAGAGCTGCCCACCATCTCTTCAAGCATTGTTTCAATGGTCTTACTGTTGGATTTTTGAATAAATCTGTTTTGGGATGATTCATATGAACTAGTTCTGTTGGGGAGGGGGAAGTCATGTGCACTAGGATAGCAACCAGTGGAAAGACAGCCAATTGAGAGTCATATCAACTGAAGTATCATTTAAAATTATGCTCCTTATAACAGAACTTCACTTGGCTGCCTAGCAACCGTTACCAGGAAGCACGACTTTGAAAGCAGGATCCAACCGTTGGTGATTAGGCCAACACTGGAAATAAACAAGTGTCTGTGCGTGGGAAATTTTGATACTGAAAAAGGTGTGTATTCAAGGAAGAATAATGGTTAGGCAGGTAAAATATAATTTGAGATAAAAAGAATAAGAATGGGCCTACAATAAATATCAGAAACATCAGTTTTAGAGAAATGTTTCAATCACATTTCATATTGTCTTGGATTTATTATTGTAGAAATCATAAAGTCTCAATCTCAAGTTTTATTGCTAAAATAAACATTCTAAAACATTTCATCTGAGAACTGACCGGTGGCTCAGTGGCTAAGACATTGAGCTTGTCAATCAGAAAGGTCAGCAGTTTGGCAGTTCAAATCTCTAGTTCAGGTCTGCATGAGCAGGGCGTTGGACTAGATGACCTCCAAAGTCATTTCCAACTCTGTTAATGTTTACCGTTTAACAATCAGAGTGCAGTTCCATACTAATATACCTGGGACTTTTATTAAATTAGTTAAATTAGATTTATTTTTAAGTAAGCATTGCTGTATTTAATTGTGCTGCAGTTTAACTCCTGATTTCTTTCCACAATGATTTACTTTCAAGGACAGACTATCAAAATGTTGATTTTTGAAATGGAAAGGGTGGGAAGCAAGGTATCTGTGGATCTGCCTCCTGATGACTATATGTTGTATATTTGGAAGAGTAAAACTTGGAATTTACAAGTACTAAATGGTAAAGGAGAATAGGATAGGATACAATAAATAGGATAGGATACAATGAAAAAAGAGGCAGATATGTGTAAGAAACTAAAAAAAGAGAAAGGTTGTATTAAAATCTAATTTATGGTAATTTAATTTTACAGAATGAAAAGAACTCCTCAACTTATGACAACAGAGCCCAAAATTTCTGTTGCTGAGATATTTGTTAAGTGAATTTTGATCTATTTTATGATCTTGCTTGCCACATTTGTTAAATGAATCACTGCAGTTCTTAATTTAATAAGAGGGTTATTAAATGAATCTTTCTTTCCCACTGACTTTGCTTGTCAGAAGGTCTCAAAAGGTGATCACAACAATCATGTGAAAAATGGTTATAAGTCACTTTTTCAAGGCTGTGGTATCTTTGAATGGTCTCTAAATGTACTGTTGTAAGTCAAGTATTATATGTAATGAATAGAGATAGATTAATAGAAACATCTGATTTGCAAGGATGGAAAGTTAGAGAGCAGGTAATAGTGAATGGTATTGGTATACAATATGTTTACCTATGTTTTTTTCTTAACTAGGCCTTTCATTTCTTTGGCTTAATAGTTGCTACTCCTTTTTTGAGCTCTGTATAAAGTTTCTGTCCAAAATACAGATAATCCTTGAGTTACGACCAAAATAGCTCCCAAATGCTAAGTGAAACATTTTCTAAAGGAGTTTACCCCATTCTACAACCTTTCCTACCATAATTGTTGTGTGAATAATTGTATTTGTTAGGTTAATAACATGGTTGTTAAGTGAATCTGGCTTCTCTACTGACTGTATTTCTCAAGTCGCAAAAGGGGGTCACATGACATGGGAAACTGAAAAATGACCATGTCAACTTTTTTCAGTGCCATTGTAACTTTGAATGGTTACTAAATGTACTGTTGCAAGTTGAGAACTACTTGTAATAAATATAACTTGTTATATTTATATATAAATATGAAACAATCAAGTGTCTTCCAACATGACATACTTGCCCAGGTAATTAGAAATCTGGTTACACAACTAATCAAGCACATCATATTGTATAAATATTGAATATATAATGGGAACCCAGAAATAGATTAATCAAGTTAAATATATCATTTGAACTCAGTCCATTAGTTCCAACTGCAAATAACATATATATATATATATATGGATCTGCCTGCTGATGATTATTTATATATATATATATATATACATACATACATATATATATATATATATATATATATATATATATATATATATATATATATATATATATATGTATATGTATGTATGTATATATATATATTTATTTATTTAGTGTCACAACCCCTGGTAAGCCCCAATTATGGGAGGAAGCTAACTGCTTCCATCATCTGTCAATCGGCTCGTCACAAGAGTCCATCATGACAGAAACCCAATATTTTTACTGTTGCCTTTGTTATATTTGTGTTTTATTTGTGCATATATATATACATATATATGTATATGTATATATGTATATGTATATGTATATGTATATGTATATGTATATGTATATGTATATGTATATGTATAAGCCCCAATTATGGGAGGAAGCTAACTGCTTCCATCATCTGTCAATCGGCTCGTCACAAGAGTCCATCACAACAGAAACCCAATATTTTTTTACTGTTGCCTTTGTTATATTTGTGGTTTTTTTTATTTGTGCTGATAAAGTCTCCCTTTATTTATTTATCAGCACAAATAAAACACACACACACACACACACACACACACACATATATATGGATCTGCCTGCTGATGACTATATATATATAGTCTAATATATATATATATTAGAAAATTACATGAGAAATGTATCTAATTGTAAACCAAGTATGATACCATGAGTAAAAAAAAATCTTTTAAAAGATGACACTGGTGCAGAGACAGTATCTGTGTCAAAGAATACTTACGTATTTAAACATTATAAATAAAATGGACAAGTATTTTACCAATTTATACACACACACACACACACACACACATATGCACACACACCTTTGTTTGCCTCTATAATTACATGAAATTAAATAACCCATAAGAAAGCAATCTTCACATTAGCTAAGTAATTTCATGATATATTAATTTAAACAAAATATTTTTATTTTATTTTATTTTAAATATACATCAATATCAATACATGAATAGTGAGGCATCTGGTTATCATTCATTTGGATACAAGTAATAATGGTAGTATTAATAATTTGTTACTTAAATCATACTTATGTAATTGTAATGTTATTATACATATTTATGTTAAAATATAGGCCTTCATTATTTAGTTCAGTATTTTAGTCCACCCTTCTAATGACAATAACAATATTATTAAAACATACATAGTATCACCATCTTTCAACATCTAATTTTTACATCTAGCTATTATTTTTAGAAATATGCTATTATTTTATTATATAGAAATATGTAGAATAATATTCCCCCTATTTCTTGTTTCTGCCTCTGTTATAGCTCAATCTTGTGTTACAAAACATTTCCTCTATCCATCATCTCTTGCCCGTTTTAATATTTCAATAATTATTCATTTTTTTACTTGTCTCCCAAAATCCTCCCTTGGGTCTTTATGTCTATCTTTCCAGTTTAACCTAAGTATTTCTTCTATCTCTACTATCTTTTGCAGTCAAGCTTCCAGAGGGCCTGCCCAAGTCAAATCCAGGAAGATTTCTAAATGTCTCCTTAAGTCCACTCTGTAAGTTCATAACTTTTGGTATTTGAAAGCCACTTTATTTAAATCTCCTGTGTTCTCGCCATAAGGGCGCCAGTAATCATAAATAGATAGGTATAGAGCAGTAGACAGCACAGCAGTCCTCCAGGTGTTGTTTATTTGAGTATAATGTCTATTCTATTCACCAGTAGGTAGCGCTTTCAGCTTAACTTTCAACATTGCACAAAATCTGACAGATTCTGTTGGTACTTATTCAAACAAATAATCAAACTACAGACAAGTAATTCCAGCATTTTAAAATGCCTTACTGCCAATAAAATTAAAAACCCAATCTTTCAATGTTTTTAAAGGTTTTATGCTTTCCTCTTAGAATCTTTTCTTTCAGGTCTGTGATTTTTCTCTCTGTAATTGTTCACTCCTTAAACAAATTTTTCAAATAATCTCTTTTCCAGAATTTATTTTGTTTAGGGTAGGTTTACTTTAAAAAAATTAATCACCTCACCCAGTTCCAGTCATTGTTCATCTACACAGCTCCAACACATTCTTTGTCTAGCTTCACGACAGCCATTATGGCTGCCTCTCCATTGTCGGATGAGAGGGAATTAACCCTGGATCAAGCAGGGGATTAGCCCTGGATCAACCACTCTCCATGACCTTCAGGGCACCCCTCTTCTCTTTTTTTTTCAATATATTTTATTATTTTTACATTTAAAACAATGCAGTACCGCAAAGTCGAAGTGAACATACATTCACTTTATATACAGCTAGTCTCAACCATTAACAATTAGCCTACTTAATACATTGTCTATCCTTCTGTCCAATCACTATATATACAGTTTGTTCCAATCTTGTCACCTTGTCTTACACCAATCATAAAATCTGTTCTAGACTTCAAAATATTCTGATTCCCCTTTATTTTTAGTTCAAGAGTGAGCCTATCTGCTTCCACACAGGCCAACACTTTTCTGATTATATCTAGCTCTGATGGTGTATTTTCTTTTTTCCAATATTGTGCATAAGTTATGCACGCTGCATTAGTACATGTATAATTAAATAAAGTGTATCTTCTTAAACCCTTCTGGTATTATACCTAGGAGAAAAATTCCGGTTTAAACAAGATTTGGTCTCCCACCATTTGTTCTAACCATGATTGAATCATTTTCCAATATTTTTTTGCCTCCCTCTTCTCTTCGTCAGCCTTACAGGGTGGCTTTAGCATCTTATGGGGCCCTCCAACAAAGAGATTCAGCACGGGTTTGCAGAGCCTCACTCCTTGTGTCCAATAACATTGCAATGTCAGCTGAAACTCCAATTTAAATATAAAATATTAATGTACATGTTTATTATGTCATATTTCTACATGTTAACAAGTTATTTAACAATTCTAACCACCATACAAATAACCCCTGGCAACAACTTTGACATGTCCATCGTTCTCAGTCTATGTATAAGATAATCTCAAATTAGCCTTCATGTTTTGCTCTTAAGCCAACAGCAACCAGTAGCAGTTTGAAGATGTATCAAACCTGCTCATCATCATTATTATTATTATAATTATTCTGTTACCCACAAACAAAGCTGGAGAGGTGTTTTGAAACCTAAAACAGAATATAACTTTATTACGGTCATAGGCCAGGAATAAACATCACTGTTTACAATATATTTAAAAAATAGTACTGACATTAATAGTGGATAATAACATCCCTGTTAAGAAAATACATGTTCTCAAACCATTAGTGTCACTCCCTAGTTTATGTGAATGGAGAGCCGATAATTATGTGAGTAAATATAATTTTCCAAAAATTGTTAAGAGATGTCTCCAAAATTAGCACAAGTTGACGGCTATAATTCTGTAGCCAATTTTTTTCTTATGGACATTGTAGCAACACAGAATTTTGCCACTGCATGCGTGGTATCCAGGTTTGAGTCCTGGAGGAGAAAGCCTACATAAAAATTGTCTGCCCTCCCTGGCAATAAAGGGGAGAATATACACTGACCTCTGTATAACTCACAGTACAATGAAACATGTGAGATATCTTCAACTTCTCCTTTACCACATATACTTATCCGTTCTGCTATTTGTGTTCTCTTTTACCTGCCCTGGAGGATGCTGAGGTGAGAATGCTAAATCTGGCTCTATTCTTTGTTTTGGGAAGATCAGATCATTTAGATAACTTGCTGATTCCCACACATCCTGTTTGATTCTGTCTTTACTGTGGAGAGGCAACCTATTAGTTCTACTTGGACAGCCATTGTCTGAAATGGTATAGGATCTTCTGCTTGAATAGGGAGTTGGACTAGAAGACCTTCAACGTCCCTTCCAACTCTGTTAATTCCATGTCCTTCATTATATTGATTACTATTTGCTTTGCTTGGCCAAAGCCTAGGGACATTAGGAATACCAGTGAGTGCCCATAATAGTCCAGCTTGTGGTTTATCACCTGTTTCCAGGGGGAGGGGAAGGTGTTTTGAAACCTAAGCTTGTGTAGTAAAGCAGGAGAATGCAGAGTTTTGAAGATGCCAGGTTTTGAAAAAGACTCATTCTCCTGAAAGCAGGAGCCTCCACAATCCTATTTGTGAACTTGGCACGTTGATTGGCCTGCTTTGTCACTTACATAAAGCAGGAGAGAAGGGTGGAACCATTTTCAAAACTCACCACCTCCCCATCACTATTATGATTATACATTGGTTTCCAGGTGGCTGATGTCATTCCAAAAGGCAGAAGGGAGCAATGCCAGAAGGTTTAACCAATCTTTTGTGAAACATGCCTTGCATATTTAAGTAAATAGATCAGTATCCAGTGGCCAGTTAGAACACAGGACACAGGAGAGGTGTATTGAGAGTGGGGAGGCCAATTTCTGTAGCCATAATTTCTGCCAACTCAGTATAGATCTGTGATGGCGAACCTATGGCACATGTGCCACACGTGACAGGTGGAGCCGTATCTGCCAGCATGGAAGTTGTCAGTGCTAGTGTGCTGGCACACACCAGCTAGCTAATTTTTGGCTTTCTGGAGACCCAGGGGAGGCCATTTTCGCCCTCCCGGAAAGCCTCCGGAGGCTGGAGAGGGCCCAAAACAGGCCCAATGGGCTAACAGGAAGTTCAGAAACAATCAGTTTCCAGCTTCTGGAGGGCCTTCCGGGGGGGGGGGGGAGGCAGTTTTCACTCTCCCAGGCTTTAGGAAAGCTTCCAGAGCCTGGAGAGGGTGAAAGCTTTCCCCAGTGCATGGGGGAGGGTCGTGGGTGTATGCGGGGGAGTGTCATGCGTGCATGCACAGGTGGCGGGGCCCATTGCATTTTGGGTGTGGGCATGTATATGCCTGCTATCGCACACATACACACAATTTTGTCACACATTTACAAAAGGTTCACTCTCACTGGTATAGATGGATGCCCTGGCTGTGTAGGAAGGCCTAACGCGCAAAAGTGAAATCAGATTGAATTGAATTGAATTTATTGTATTTCTATGCCGCCCTTTTCCCCGAAGGGACTCAGGGCGGCTCACAACCCAAGTCAAGGGGGGGGGATACAAATAAGGGAAAAAAAGACGAACAAAACAATACCACAGTTTAAAACACACAACAACCATACCATTCGAGGGGGGACAAAGCTCATTAGCCCCAGGCCTGTCGGAACATCCAGGTTTTAAGGGCTTTGCAGAAGGCCTGGAGGGTGGTGAGGGTTCGAATCTCCACGGGGAGCTTGTTGACATGGTATCGTTCCAGATACCATGTCAATAGATGTAAAGTTTAACTGGGTGTAATGTGCAATCTTTGATTGCAAATTCTACCTTGCTACCCCTTCAAAGAAGTATCGGGCAAAAAACCAGAAGATTTTATAGCTCAGTAAAAACAACTGCCTTTATTGCATTACACATTTTTGTATATTACATTTCATTCGGAAATCTAATAGGTGTTTCTGCTGCTTTTTCCTAATCTTTCAACCTGGGAGTTCATCAGATGAATTGATTTCAACTCAAAATTTCCCCTTTAGCATAGCCACCTGAAAAAATTAGAAACAGCATTTGCATATCCAGCTGAGTTGCCCTGGCCCAATCACTTTCTATAAGCCTGGGAGGGGAGCGAAAGCAAATCAATACTGAAAAATCTTGCCAAGAAAATTGCAGGGATTTGTCCATACAACCTCCAAGAATAAGGCACAATTGAACAGAAGAAAAAATCTGGAGGGTACCCAGGTTGGGAAAAGGTTTTATAACGTTAGATCTTAGGTTCTATTATTAGTAAGTTTGTTTTGAGGATACAGATTGTGATTTTAAGTTAAGGGTCCTTCAAATACACCTTTATTATCTTCTGCAATATCATTAGATAAATTGGCAAAACTGGTAGTAAGTTAGCTGCACTGATGTAATAATCATCTTCACATTATACACTGATTGTCCATTTATAACTGCATGAAATAACTCAAGTTTTACTCAAGTTTACTCAAGTAAATATTTTATTGAAAAGAAAGTCCCTTTATACCATCTAATCATTTAGGCAGATCATGAGGATTGAAGTAGAATTCCACATGCAGTACTTGATCCCACTCATTTCAGACTCCCTTTCTTTCTGTACTCTTCCTGATTGCATGTTAGTGAGCAAGGACAAAGATATTTTGCAGATATGCATACATATTTTGTTTAAATATGTATGTGAATAAACACATGTGTTGCACATATTCATGTGAATGTAGACTGGAGTTTTGGATTGCTGTATCCTTCATTTATCACATCTATCATACCATAAGGTTCATATTTTTGTGTTTCATAACATTCAACACTGTTACTTGCAACTAAATCTTTAATAATGGGATTTATGAGTTTGCTACGGCAGATTAATGCTTAAACAAATTATTTGTAAGCAGTTTTGAACATTACCTAGTAGAAAGCTAGAGACTCCTTTTTCCACATGACAGAGATGAAAAATTGGCAGAAAGGAATAAATATAGTAAATATAATTCTCATTTAAAATAAACCTTTAATCTCTGTACAGGAACAGAAAGACATTTTAAACATGAAAGTTGTAAGAAATAGAACTAATTTGAATGTGTACAAGTATTTTAAAATTCTTCAACTCTATGTTGTTTGGCCTAAATAAATAGAAGTTAGAAATAAAACAGAGGAAGGAAAATAAACATCAGCTCATAACTAAAGATTACATATGTGATATACTAAACTATTTAGCATACATTAAAAGCAAGCTTTTTTCCCTTTTAACTAAGAATTCTTCAAGAAGTGATCTGTTGCCTGAAATCAGATAGATCTTGTTGAAATCACATATATCATGTGCATCCCCACTCCCCAAGTTTAACTCGGGACCTGCATTTTTCATCTCTGAATTTATATTGTATTGAATCACTGGATCTTGGGGTGCAAATTGAACTCTGCAAACAGATTTTGAGAGGACAAACAGTGCTTAATTTTCGTGGTGGGAAAAACAATGAGAGTTCAAATCTGGAAATTCTATTTTGGTGTGTTTTGTTCCTGGAGCTTTCCAGAAGTGTGAAAAAATTCCACAAGCCTGAGAATTCTGCGTCGCATCAGATCGGAAAGAGGCTGCTGGATTATTTAGAATACATTATTTATCACCTGTTTAAACTACATGGATTTCCACACCTGAATAACTGGGAAAGAACTGGCCGGAGTGGTGGACTGTAGGCAACTCCTTCTCCCTGACTCAGTGGCATGTTCTGCATTTTGTTTTTCAAAGTTAGAGTCTAGGGCTCAGGAGCAAGTTCATCAGCACAAGGACGCGAGCGCGACTAGGTATATCCGCCAGCTTTGCGGTTTGAAGTGTATGCGCGGGGCGGTTTTTTTGTCCCTTTCCCCAACTCCAGCCTTCCCTTCCCCACAGCCGCGGAAAATTCTGACATTCTACATTAAATGTAACATGTACCAGTAAACAGCGACTCCTCGCGAACAACCTTAAATGGCAGCGAGGAGACTGGAGGAGAAGAGACAGAAACCACGTCGATTGGTCGCTTCCTTCCCCTCCTCCTAACAGCTACTCCATTGGGTGCCCTTCTACCCATTTCTTTTTTTTCCTGCCCTCCTCCAGTGCCCGCCCCATTACCAGCAAGTTCGGTTGAGTGTGTATTGCAAAAGGTCTCTCTCTCTCTCTCTCTCTCTCTCTCTCTCTCTACCCCCCTCCTTCTTCCTTTCCCTTCCTATTGCTACCGCCAGTGTTGGAACCGCTGTAAAAAAAAGGAGGTGGATGCGCTAGGCCGGACTGACTTATCCGTCCGTCCGTCTTTTCTTCTCCTGCCAGGGACCTTGCGCTGAGCTGGGACCCGGTGAGGAGCGGGCATGGCTGCTTCGCCTGGGGCTCGGCAGGCCGCCTGGGGCAGCCACGGACCATCAACGGGAAGGTGGTCGGTTGTGAGACTTCTCTTCCTTTTCCTGCCCCATGTGTGGAGGTAAGTAAATGAGGTGGGGGAAGGCAATAATTTGGGGAAGGTAAAATAGGAGGGGTTGCTATGAGAGGGTCAGGGGCATGCAAATAGGCGGGGGGGGGTGAAGTAGGAAATAGGGTAGATAACCCTAAAGATGTGAGATGCAAAATGTGGGATGCAAATCACGCCTGGGGATTAAAGAGGCAAGGGATTGGGGAGGAAAATAATGGTTTGCTCAGAGAGCTGATTAAAAGATAATTACATTTTTGAAGGAGCAGCTACTAAGCAGCATTGTTCAATAAAGCCTCTGATCAGGAGTACTGCGTTTCTGAATATAGGAAAGAAATAGAGAGAGCTATTGAATTTACCCTTGCTTGCAATGTTTCAGGGACACTGCACTATTCACTGCTGGACACTGAAAGCTGGGCTAAAGGGACCTTTGACCTGATATAATAGAGCAACTCTCTTTTTTGTATAGGATTGAGTAAATTTTGGCAGATAGGCTTAACAAGAATTAGCAGAGATACCAGTTAGATGTCTGTGTAGGAGAAAATCTCTAGTTACAAAGCTTCATAAATAACCTTGGGCCTGGCTCACACACATAGTTTAGTCTACTTCTCTAGGTGTGTTCAATATAATGAGAAGAAAGAACATGTGCCCTGCCCTGTTTTTCCTAAAGAGCAATTGGACATAAATGTAACAAACATATAATATTTACTGAACTTATTAGACTGTTTATCTCAGAATGTGGAATGTTGGGAATTACATCTGAAAGTTTCCAAAGCAGTACTCAACTTTTGGGGTAAACCAGATGCTAATTTGAGCAACCCTTCAATCTCTGAAATGCAGTTGCTAAACTAGTGAGAAAGTAACCAACTAGTCTGGATGAGGCAAAATGTTGACTGGCAACTCCTTTTACCAAGTGAAATATTTCCCAAAGGATGAGTGTGAAGGCAGGATAAGTGGTGGTAAAAAACGAGCATGATAGAGCATAGATGAAAACTACCTTTCTCAAAGTGGCACTCTCTAGATATACTACACTTGTACTTTAGCTGCATTAGTTTGAGTAATTAGAATGGAAAATATGTTTTGTGATTCACTTTCAATCATGGACGTTATACAGACCTTATAATCAAATAAGGTTATGCTTTTTTTGAAACATGTTAAAATGTTATTTACAAATATGAAATCCCAGCCCTATATAGATTGTTCCCTTTTTGCTCCCCAACAAAATTAAAATATAATCTTTTTTTTGCTCACTGTGGATGTAATTGGTGCAATATCATTGTTGTGATTATAGTGAAGATATCTAAATTCACAGAGATTTCAATTAATAAACCTAACTTCACCTAATTTGTGAAGAAAAGTATAAGATAGTCAAAATAAACAGATGTATTTGATTATTTTGTGAAAGTCATTGGCAAGGGAGAGGGAAATGAATAAGCTTTTTTATACTTCCCAAGTTGCTACTGAAAATGATCACTAATCCAATTATCCAGATATTTTCCATGCCTAAACTAGGACCTGGAATCTCCATCATTTCAAATCCAGTACTTGAACTTATCTTACAGGGACTGTCAGATTCATGTGTATGTATTCTTTTTATTTCTTCTTTTTTGCTTAATTAAAGGAAATAATGGTAGAATGTAGAAGATTCAGCTGAAGAAGATGAATTAATAAAAGTAGGAAGAACTGATAGTAGATGTTCAGAAAGGTCTGGAAATTGATGGATGCAATGGAGGAAGGCTGAATTGGATTAAGGGAGGAGTTGCTTGGAGCTCAGACAAGGCATCATGGAAGGCACATAATAGCTAAGAATAAATTGTTTCCCGACTTGATTCCAGCAGCCAACATAGTCAAGCAATTATAGTCCAGAAAATTTAAGGTCATCAGTTCCTTTTATTTGGTTTCTCTTCTGCATTATTCAGCATTATTATCTGGTTTTGTTTTTAGACTTCTACCAGAGCACTGAAAATGTTCCTCCTATAGTTTTTCATCTTTGTTTTCCAAGTCCTTTGTAATTCAAAGTAGGACTTAGCTCCAACATTTATTTCCAGTGTTATTTCTTTCTAGAATGTGGGGTGTAATAGTTGAAAAGATAAAATTTCCTCAGAGTAGAGAAGGAACGCATTTTCTTCTGATGAGTGGCTTGTATCCCACCTTGGATTGAGAATAAAGCCATCTGGGGAAGTTCAGTTTTGTTCCAGGCAGGGCGCTTGTGCAGCATCCTGTGTAACCAGTATAAAGGCTGTATATTTGAGCATCAGTTCATTTTCTTCACCGAAGAAGATATAAATCTGTGCAGGAGAAGGGCGGGCATCAAATTAATTCTATAGGGTATTTAAGTACCTAGTGGACATGTCAGCTTCTGTTGACCTAAATTGAATCTGTGGCTTGGAAAAAAAAATCAAACCAACTGAAGAGAGACACTAATACAGTTTTTTAAAAAACATACCAAATTTAAAGAGGATAGCTTAACTTTTGCAAGATTTCGTGGCATAGGAACCTAGGAGAGAGTTGATGATGGTAAAGAATATTTTGAGAAATAGGGGGCAGTTGCAAGTGAAAACTTTGAGAGATGCTGTACAATAAATAGCCAATTTAAATAAGAACTTGATTAATTCTTCCCTATTTTCAAGTTTTACAAGTGGCCCAAAAGGGTGGTAAAACTGGCCATCATTGTGTAGTCTTGGTTATGAGAGTCTTGTAGTGTTCCAAATGGACAACTTCCTATTTGGCAGCTGAGTTTAGGTATGGATACAGTGTCCAGGATGAAGGGATGGTGATTCCAGATGGCTGGCTGCAGAGAAGCATTCAATCTGGGGTATCCTATAATGTCTAGTTTTTGTTTTGTCTTTGTTAAGCTAATGAAGGCTGCATCTGGTGTTAAAGGAGTATTTTCCCCAACAATAGGGTGCCAAGAGATCTTGAAATTACTACCAAGCTTTGCAAGCCCACATTGTTTAAAAAAACCACTAGGTATACATATGTAAAACCTCTGCCTGAAAATATAAATACAGATTTTTTTAACATGCATTTTTGAAACATGTAGTTCTTAGAAGAAAAGAGAAGTTTTGAGTAGCACTGATCAATATCAGTGATGCCATTGTTCTGTCAATCATGTATGTTAATGTTAGATTTTTTAAAATCCCATTTATCTCAAATATATGCATATACATACATACCACACCTACCCCAATTCTTTTATTAACACAATGCATAGCTGATTTGGGCTCCACATCCATTGTTGATCTACAATCACAAACTAGGTTTTTTCATGGTCATTCTCTCTTTTCAAAAGTAGATAAGAGCTGATTAATATAGATGCTTTGGCCTCTCTGTCTCTTCTCATCCCTCCCTTTCAAAACCATTGAAATGTAGATTGCCTGGAGGGTGGGGGTGGGGGTACCCAGCAGAAACTTTTGAATCCCGGAATAGCCAGGTTACAATTCAGTTTTATCTAACCTGGTATCTTTAAAAAGAAAAAGTTTTGGTTTGTGGGCCTTGATTTTTGTGGAGAAATCCAGATTTCTGTGCTGGGAAGCTAGAAAGGAGTAAGGCAGAAGATGGTGGATGAGGGTGTTGATCTGGAAAAGCCCTTAAACAGATTCTTTTCAGATTTCTGCTTTTTCTTCCTGGTGTTTACTGCATTTGACAAGTGGCCTCACCTCAATATGTCAGCTACACCTTAGGCTGTTTGGAATGCATATCTAACACCTGTGCAATCAGCCAATACCATCATTGAATGCAATTTTAATGTTTCTAGAGATGAGGTGTATCTTTGGATAGGATTGGTTTGTTTTGTTAGTTTAATACAATACAATACAATACAATAATACAATACAATAGCAGAGTTTGAAGGGACTTTGGAGGTCTTCTAGTCCAACCCTCTGCCTAGGCAGGAAACCCTATACCGTTCCAGATAAATAGCTATCCAACATCTTCTTAAAGACTTCCAGTGTTGGGGCATTCACAACTTCTGAAGGCAAGCTATTCTACTGATTAATTGTTCTAATTGTCAGGAAATTTCTCCTCAGTTCTAAGTTGCTTCTTTCCTTGATTAGTTTCCACCCATTGCTTCTAGTTCTACCCTCAGGTCCCTTGGAGAATAGTTTGACTCCCTCTTCTTTGTGGCAAACCTGAGATATTGGAACATTGCTATCATGTCTCCCCTAGTCCTTCTTTTCATTAAATTAGACATACCCGGTTCCTGCAACCGTTCTTCATATGTTTTAGTCTCCAGTCCCTAATCATCTTTGTTGCTCTTCTCTGCACTCTTTCTAGTCTCCACATTGTTTCTACATCTTGGCAACCAAAACTGAATGTAGTATTCCAAGTGTGGCCTTACCAAGGCATTATAAAGTGGTATTAACACTTCACGTGATCTTGATTCTATCCCTCTGTTTATGTAGCCTAGAACTGTGTTGGCTTTTTTGGCAGCTGCTGCACACTGCTGGCTCATATTTAAATGGTTGTCCACTAGGACTCCAAGATCCCTCTCACAGTTACTACTATTGAGCAAGGTACCACCTATACTGTACCTGTGCATTTTGTTTTTGTTGCCTAAATGTAGAACCTTACTCTTTTCACAATTGAATTTCAATTTATTAGATAGTACTCAAAGTTTAAGTTTGTCAAGATCCTTCTGTATCTTAAGCCTATCATCTGGAGTGTTGGCTACGCCTGCCAGCTTGGTGTCATCTACAAATTTGATGAGTTCCCCATTTATTCCCTCATCCAAATCATTGATGAAGATATTGAAGAGTACTGGGCCTAAAACAGAGCCTTGGGGTACTCCACTGCATACTTCCCTCTATGTAGATGCAGTTCCATTGAGGACTACACGTTGAATGCAGATGGTCAGCCAGTTACGGATCCATCTGGTAGTGATGCTGTCCAACACACATTTTTCTACTTTATCTAGTAGTAGGTTATGGTCTACTTTATAAAATGTCTTATTGAAGTCCAAGTAAATTATATTGACAGCATTCCTCTAGTCCACTAATTTTGTCACTTTGTCAAAGAATGCAATGATTAGTCTGTCATGATCTGTTTTTGACAAACCCATGTTGGTTTTTGGTTATTACTTTGTTTACTTCTAGGTGTTCATTGATTTGTTGCTTGATGATCTTTTCCAGAATCTTCCCTAGTATTGAGGTCAGGCTGATAGGTCTGTCCTTTCCTGGATCTATGTATTTTTATTCCTTTTTTGAAGATGGGAACCATATCAGCTCTTTTCCAGTCCTCTGGCAGTTCCTCGGTGCTCCATGATCTCTGAAAGATATAGTTCAGTGGTTTGAGATCTCGTCTGCCAGTTCCTTCAGAACCCTGGGGTGTAATCGGTCCGGTCCTGTGATTTGAACTCGTCTAGGATAGACAGGTGCTCACTTACCATTTTCTTCCCTATTTCAATTTGTGTTCCTAATCTGATTTTTGTGGTACTGTTTTTGATAGGTTGGACTGTTTTCCCTTTGTAAAGACAGATGCAAAAATGAGTTAAATAGTTCTGCTTTCTCCCTGTTGCTTGTCACCTTCTTGCCACTTTATCCCAGCAATGGAGCAATTGTTTCCTTAACCCTTTTCTTGTTTTTGACATGTTGGGAGAAGCTTTTTTTTAATTATTTTTTTACTTTTGTGGCAAGCCTTTCTTCATTGTGAAACTTAGCTTTCCTTACTTCATCTTTACAGGCTCGGGCTATTTGCTGATATTCTGCCTTAGTTATGTCCCCTCTTTCCACTTTTTATACTTATCTTTTTTGTCTTACAATTTGTCAGAGAGTTCTTTATGCAGCCATGTTGGTTTCTTTTGGGAGCTGTTATTTTTCTCTTCATTGGTACTGTGCTAGACTGGGCTTTTGTAATCTCATTTTTCAAAATTTCAAAAAGTTTATTGAAATTAGCTCTCTTAAAGTCCAAGACTCTAGTTTGACTTTGTTCTACTACTTGTTTGTATAATGTTGAATTCCAATATTGCATGGTCACTTGCCCCAGGGTTTCTATGGCTTCAACACCTTCTATAATTTCCTCTCTGTTAGCGAGAATTAAGTCCAATATGGCTGATCCCCTTGTTCCCTTCTTGGGAAACAAAGTTGTTTGCTAGGTTTGTTAGGAACCTGTTGGATCTTCCACTTGGTGCAGAGTTTGTTTCCCAGTTGATGTCAAGGTAGTTAAAATCTCTAAGAGGGAGGGTATAGAAAGAAGCTTGTTATTTTATTATAAATCTCTAATACGATTCATAGCCCATCTTTCCATACAAAGCAATGCCAGAGGGAATATCTATGTTGCACTGTTGTCAACCCCACACCACTTCAGACAAATGGTTGTCCAATCTCTTCTTAAAAACTTCCAGGGTTGGAGCATTTACAACTTTTAGATTTTTTTCCCCCTTGGAATGAAACCACGATATAGGTATCCTTGACTTACAGCCACAGTTGAGCCCCAAATTTCTGTTGTCAATGAGGCAGTGCCAGGCACCACTAAAACAATACAGAAAACTTAAAACAGCCATTCCACTTTTTAAAAAAGAGTCAATCCCAAAGCAAACACAGCAGTTGAGAGGGAAACTAAGAGCAGCTGCTCAAGCTAATAGAAAGCCTGTGTATGCTGCCAAAAGCCATTAACCCTTCCAACTCTATTATTGTATGTTCTCTATGTTCTAAACTGGGTGCTTCACAGCAGAAATAATGCAGCAGGCTGGACCGCACATACACTAAATTCATGGCCTGTATTATCAAGCTGCATCATTGTCCCCTCCTGTATCTTTTCCCACAGGAAGAAACAAGAAGTAGCCAACACTGCAGCAGTTATAAAAGGTCTTGGGAAACACCAGGGAGTATCAGCTGATCACAGAAGTGTTACTTAATACTCTTTATAATGAAAATGTTTATAACCTTGTCCTTCTTCCTAAAGGGAAGAGGTTAATCCCTAGATGGGTGATTGATGGTTTCCCTGCCCTAATCCTGTCAATTTCTGTTGTTTATTGACTTGATTTAGCTTGTATCTGCTGCATTCCAGTGCAACTGTTAAGTGAAGCTATCAACTGAAGGGAGAGGAAGGGAGAGATGAGTCCTGTGCCGGAGACCATAATTCCTTCTCATTAATTCATTATCACACCATAGCAGTAGTTCTGTCAGCTAGGGAGGCAGATGAATATGGTTTCCATCAAATTTTCAATAAATTTAGTAGAACCTATATTAAAAATTGAGAAATACTTGCAAAAACTGCTGGGGGAAAAGAGCTATTTATAAAATAGGTTTTATAAACTTTTACCTCTTTCAAGAATGGTTTTTCAAAAACAGCCAATCCCCCACCCCAAAATGCACTTTTCAAAATTATTGATAATTTATATACATTATCAATTAAAACTATTATTAATATTTCTGTCCTGGATAACTTGCTTTTGTTTTCCATTATGAAAGTAAGATTTTCTTGAAGTAATAATTGAATCTTTTTGGCTGTCTTCATTTAGGGGCACCCCTTTCCATTTCAGCCTCGCCTCTACTATGTTGCATTTTCAGCATCTTTTCTGATAGCTGTTGCAAATGAAAATGGAGGAAATGACTTTGTCGGGCCTGGATAACAGCAAGTTAGAGGTAAGCTTTGATAGAGTAGAGCCAAAAAGACTATGGTGAAATGAATACATGAATAGAAAAAAATCTTGCAGTTCTTTTGAATAGCGTGAAGAGCCCACTGTAGTCAGGACTTAGCTTTGATATGTGTGCTATGCGTGATCTATCTTTGATATTTGTATATAATATTAAGAAGATTTTTAAAATGCCAGCATTTCCTGAAAGTGAATACATTTTCTTTATATTGGGAAATATAATATAAATAATAGGCAGGTCTCCTGATGTCCCTTGTTCTTGCAGTTAAGCCATTTTTGATCTTGTTTTCTTGCAGGCTTTGGCTCATGATATTTATACTGACTTGATTGATGATGCTTGTCTGGGCTTGTGCTTTGAGGTACACCGTGCTGTCAAATGTGGATACTTCTTTCTGGATGATACAGATCCTGATAGTATGAAGGACTTCGGTAAGTGCATGTTTTAGCCAGTGCCCTTCTTATATTTGCTTACTAGGAATCTTGCTTAGGTGTAAAACCTTGCTACATGGTAGGACATATTATTTCAAGATTATACATACATTGGATTCATACAAGACATTAAACATGCTTCCCTAAAGCTTAGCTACAAAATGTATTTGTTTTGTTATGTCTGGATACATTTATGCAAACCCAGCTATAAACATATCTTTAACTAAGCATACACAACTGCCAGTTGGGCTGCTATTTTTTTGTTTAAAATCAGACATGCTTGCTGCCACTTAACCTGGCTCACATGTGCACACAGTGTTATGCTCTGTCTCTTTGCGGTAGTTGAGCTGATTACAGCACCTGACTGACCATTTTTTGGCTCAGAAGTTAAATAGAGTCATGCCTGACTTGTACTTTGGTGGAAGATGATCAAGAATGCTGGATTTGTAACTTGTCCTGCAAAGAGAATGAATATCCTGGAAGAAGACAATGGAGAATTGCTTTTGTATTTTTTTAAAGAAATTTATACTATCCATGAAGTTACCAGGAACACACCTCATCTCAAAAGGAGATTTTCTTTTTGTAAGAGAAGTTTAAAACAAAAGGAAAACTGTTTTGATGAACTGAACAATGCTGGCTTAGCTCAAAATTTCATCTTTTATATTGTATTTTTATTCTGTCTCTTCTTAAAGTAGTTCAGAATATCCTATATTGTTCCCTACTCATCAGCCATTATTTTAACTTTTGTTGCTCAATAATGGCAAGCTAGGCAGGGGAGTGTGTGTGTGTGTGTGTATAGTGGTTGTGTGTGTGTGTGTGTGTACGGGGAGATTATTCTACAATTATCCAAGGAGTTTTGTGAGAATTGAAAGAGTGTGCATATGTGTCTGCTGGTCAGAACCATTCTAGTGTCTGGAGGTTCTTGTGTCCTCCTATGTGACTGAAAATTGTTCTGGTAGCAACAGTGATTACTACATTGTAGGTCACTATTCTTCTTGTAATGCTTATCTTAAAAGAAGGGAAAACTGAACTGTTTTAAAATCTCTGTCAATCTAAGCTGCTATGCTTTGGTGATATTCTTGAGATGCTATGTATGTAGCTCTTTTCCTGCCTATATTTCAACTGAGAGACATCCTTCTTTCTCTTTTGGTTATAGAAATTGTGGATCAACCAGGACTGGATATTTTTGGTCAGGTATATAACCAGTGGAAGACTAAGGAGTGTGTGTGCCCAAACTGTAGCCGAAGCATTGCTGCCTCCCGCTTCGCCCCACACTTGGAGAAGTGCCTTGGTATGGGTCGGAACAGCAGCCGCATTGCCAATAGGAGGTGAGGATATGAGAAAGCTCTGAACATTATAAGCTTTTCCTAGGAGGAAAAGAGGTGAGACCAAAGGATCACATGCTTGGAAATCAGAAGTAACAGAAGAAGGAAAGAAAATCCAACTTTGGGATTCCTATGATTGTATGCTTTAGTTTATTCTATGCTTAAAGTAATGCATTATTCATTGTCATGCTTGCCTAAATTATGCACCACTGAAAAAGTTGAACTGATGCATTTTTGCATCATTTTACATTTGTTTGCCACCGCAAAGAATGTGGAGATATGAAAGGCAGTACAGTCAATCATTCAAAGGATTATGAAGAAAGCAAGGGAGTGCTAGAAAAACATATATAATTATTTCATTGATTATGCTAAAACATTTGATTGTGGGGATCACAAAAACTGACAAATTCTTAAAGAGATTGGAGAACCAGATCACCCTACCTGTGTCCTAAAAATTATTTCAAGAAATAACAATTAGAATCAGACATGGAACAATTTATGGCTCATTTGGTTTGAAAATCAACATTAAAAAAACTAAGATCATGGCATCTGGTCTCATCACTTCCTGGCAAATAAAGTGGAAGAAATGGAAGCGGCAATAAATTTTGTTTTCTTGAGCTTCAAGATCATTGCAGAAGTGACTGAAGCCATGAAATTAAAATCTTGCTTTTTGAGAGGAAAGCTATGGCAAACCAAGACAGCATAATGAAAAGCAGAGACATCATTTTGCTGACAAAGGTTTGTATAGTCCAAACTATGGTTTTCCCAATAGCAATGCATGGTGTGAAATTTGGACCATAAGGAAGGCTGAGCACCAAAGAATTGATGCCTTTGAATTATGGTTTCAGAGAAGACTCTTGAGAGTCCCTTGGACTGCAAGAAGATCAGATCAGCCAATCCTAAAATAAATTAACCCTCACTGTTCTTTGGAAGAACAGATAATGAAACTCAAATGTTTTGGCCACCAAATGAGAAGAAAGGACTAATTGGAGGAGACACTGATGTTGGGAAAGATTGAAGGCAAAAGGAGAAAGATATGACAGAGGTTGAGATGGTTAGATAATGTCATCGATGCAATGAATATGAATATGGGAGACAGTGGAAGATGGGGGAGTCTGTGCTATGGTCACAAAGAGTTGGATATGACTTAGCAACTAAACAACGAAATGGGCAATCAATTCCCTATTTTCTATATGGTGTCTTTGCTCCGACAGCTGCTAAAATATGGCATGGGATGATCTGTAATTGCAGAATGTTGCCCTAAAGCGAATTCTCTGCTTATACATTACGATGAAAGAATGCACTCAGCACTGTGTGAGAGTTTGATTTCCTGTGGTATTCCACTTAAGGGATTGAGCTGCAAGTCAGAAAGCACCTGGTACAAGTTTTACCTTTGCATCAAACTCTCAATTCCAGGAACAAAAAACTATTTAGGTTTCTTAGCTTCTTGCTTCCATTGCAGTTTGAGTCTATATTGACCTGCTTCACAGGGTTGCAGGTAAGTTTCATCAGAAATGCTACCCAGTCTATAAACCAGTTTTCCCTAATATTGGTATCATAGCAGCTGCTGAATTCTTGAAATTAGAAGCCATACATAGGTAGCACTAGGTTGAGGAAGTTTGCTATACATGCTAAGAAATATAGTGATAATTGGTAATTAAGACACTTGCTTATTTTGTGCTGGACAAAATTCCTTTAATGCTAATAGAGTTTCCAACTTTCTACCAACTCCCTATTATATTACTACAATTAATGGGTAATTTGGAATTGTTGTATGGAAGGATGGCAAGCTCCGGTGATATTACTTGGGACCAATTTCTCAGTTGAGAATATTGTGTTGGCGGGACTGAGTTTCTAAGTTTAAAAAAGACACAACATCAATCTTGGAAACCTGAACTCTGCTCATCCTTTTCCTAGGATTTATACCCATTTCATATAACACACTTGCCAATCTTTGAGCTTCCTTACTGCCTAGCAATACCATGGAGCAGTGCTACATTTCCTGCAATCACCCTTTGCATGAGTTAGTAGCTTGGAACAGAAAGTGTCAGTCTAATTACAATCTTTCCTCCTGAAAGAAAAAGAAAAGAACTATTTTCCCCTTTTCTTGTTTTCCCCGTTGCAGGATAGCAAGTAGTAATAACATGAATAAATCTGAGAGTGATCAAGAGGACAATGATGACATAAATGATAATGACTGGTCATATGGATCTGAGAAGAAAGGTATGCTGAAGCAATGATGTGTTTGTGTGTATGCTCTTTTGTAAAGATAGTCTCTTTCTAGAATGAGGAATTGATATTGAATTTGGCTGCCAGTTCAATCAGAAATTCTGACAAGTTAGTTTTGCTAGAAGGCTCTTCTGCTATTATTTGGTGGGTTGAAAGGGGCAATCTTGCATCTTGAGCATTTTGCTATATGGAGTCTAATGCAAAAGATATGGATTAAGACAGAGTCGATTTGATTTAAATCAACTTGATTTAAATCACAATTTAAATTATGATTTAAATCACTAATGAAAAGGCTTGATTTAAATCAACTCGATTTAAATCAAACATTTTAAAGAGCATCTGTCATCTCTGCTCCTCTTCTGACTCGCTGTTGACTCACCAACAGTCCCAATGTTGCAGAATATACAACCTCATGCTACATAACTAAGCTCCATTTCATGCTGAATAGACTAAATTTTTATGTATCTTAAATAGAAAATCGTCTTTAGATAGATTTTTACTCCAAAAGCACTTTATTAAAATAAATTTGATTTTTAAAAATCTGATTTAAATAAAAAAATCTGTTGTAAAATTTATTTTTTTAAAAAATATCTATTTTTCACCCTGGATTAAGATAAAGTTCTCAACTTTGAGGGCAGGAGAGAGAGAGAGAGAGAGAGCAGACTACCAATGTCACAGCGAATTATCATTGGCCAGTTTTGTATTACTCTGGATTTAAAGACAAGAGGACGAAAAAACTTTAGTTTCCTCTGATGGAGATATGTTGTAGAGGATGTAATTAATTATTAACAATTAATTATGATAATCAACCTGCTACTATATGGAGACTGCTTTATGGTCACAGATAGTGATGACTTATGTGAGACAGCCTTGCTTAATGACTGTCACCCCTGCTTTCCCTGATGTCATTGTTAGGTAAATGCATGTGTCGTTAAGCATGCATCATAGGTGGAAGAGGCCTATCACCCAGCTGAGTCCATAAAGAAGGCAGATAAGCAGCAAAAAGCTTTGCAAAGCCAAAATGATTCCAGCTAGATTAAGATCTAGCTCTGATTGTGTTCCAATGCCAGATAGGCTCCCAAATAAGCTTAAATGCTTGGCCAATGAAACCACACTTTTGGGTTAGGCCTTTTTTCCACTTGAAACTTTGTATTATTTAATCTTTGCAGAAATGTATGCTCAGCATTGTTATATCCCATAGATCACATGTACTCTATTGATAACCCATATGTCATTAGTTTTTGTTCTATGATATGCCATCTTGATGGAAAATTACCAGTCTTTGTTAGTTGAAATAAACCTGAGGGGAAATAATTTAATAAATTAATCATACTTTAACATCAGCCTCCATACCCTAATTTCAATTTTACATATCTCTGTTTCTAACTTAAGACAAGAATGAACTCTCTGGGCTACTACAAATATACTCAGAACTTTGGTCTGTATTACTTCAAGGCATTTTTTCTAACATGCAGATCACATGGGCCCATGTAATTCTTGGATCAAACATTAAACTCAAAAATGTTTTAAGGGGTTGGTATAATAAAATATCTCCTTTTTGTCTCCTAATTAGCAAAGAAGAGGAAATCAGATAAGGTAAGCTCATGCCTTCCTTTAATATTGATTTTGTTATTAAATAAGCATTTCTATATTTTTTTTTCCAAAGTTAGTATTAGAAAAAATTGAAGGTGTATTTCTTCTGTATGTGAACAGTCTCACTGATTACTCTCAGTTTTCATGATCTTATACTATTTGTGAAACCTGGATTTTGAAATCTCTTGTGCATTGGATTGAGAACTGAGAAATTGTGCTATTATAAAGGCCTTGAGAAGCAAGATTATGCCTCAATTTGGATCCTTTAGGATGTTTTTTCTCAGTTTATTCTGTGAGTCTACATCTTTTATCCTTTCCATCATATGGCTTCTTGAATTGTAAGAGGTTATATCCTCAGATAGTTCTAAACTAAGAGGAAGAAAAAAGAAAGGCACCAAATACAGAAAAAAGAGAGCCTCTAACAGGCATAGAAAAATTTATAAAATTTTAAATATTTCACCCTTTTTACAACTCTCTAATCCATTAATTCAAGGTAAAACTCAAAATACACTGGGAATGTAATTTTCCTTCCCAGATACTCTAGTAATTAATGTTCTGTATCTGTATATCAACAACATTCTTTAAAACTATTCATTTTACAATAATTTCTGTGCTTTGTCTGTTTCAAATATTATTTGGGTACCAGATAACCAAACATTTTTTAAAACCTAACCATCTGCATTGCTATTACTGATGTTCAAAACCTTGAATGAGTAGCCTGATTTTTGTCACTGAAATGAAACAATGTTGAAAGTCTGGCCTTCAAGTTTGGGAAGGAATTTAGTTGTAGGCAGTGGTGGGATCCTGCAGGTTTAACAACCAGTTTGGTGATTGCATGGTTCGTATGCACGCACCGCATGTGTCACCAGCTTTAACAAAACTTACCTTCCACGTTACTTCTGGGGGTAGCATAGCTGAGGCGCAGCAATCCTCTCTGTTGTGCGAATCAGCAGAAAGTAAAGCACAAGAGTGGAGGACAGGGCAATCTGATCATCAAAGTGAATCGGTTTGCTACACAGCTGATCATCAGAGCTACTGATTCGCCTAAACCAGTCCGAACTAGTTGAATCCCACATCTGGTTATAGGATCTATTAAATTCAGAGTTTCCACACACACCCATGCCAAATTATACCTTTTATTTTTCCTGAATTTTTTCAGAATCCCAATTCTCCCGACGATCCAAGTCCCTGAAACATAAAAATGGTGAGTATATTGTGGAATGTCATCTTTTATTGTTCTCATATCTGATCTCCATATGACATAGCATAATGCATTTGTAAATAATTTTCCAATTCTCCTGTAGACTTTTTGTGTATTTTAATTAAAATTAAAATTTGGAGTGGAGAGGCTACATACTTTCAGCACTACAAGAAGTGCCTGCCTTTGGAAAGCCTAGTTTTCTTGTGTTTCTGCATGAGTGATGAATATGGGCATGCCAGATTAATTGCCGGGTAACTAGCGCTTCTAAAGCAGAAAACTAAATAGCATGAGTTCTCCACACATAGATTTGCTGGTAGAGATCCATCAGAACACTTCTTATGCAGCCAAACTTTCAGATGCTTTTATCCCACTTAATGTAGTAGCAGATTTCTCATTGAACTATAACATGTGTCAGGATTGTTTGTCAATTACTGTTGTAAAATGCTGTGGGAAAATGTAGAAAGAGAAAATCAAGGACAACTGATGTGTTGTACAATCAGAATATTTTTGGTCAATCTGCTGAATAACTCAGTAGTTCTTAAGTAGGCCAAAGTGTGCTGGGTTTAAAGTTTTTAGTGGAAAGGCATGGGCATGCACTATGCTCAGGAAACAAAGGTTGTCATAGCCTTCAATTGGATTGGCATTTGTAGGACGTACATAGCATGGACTAGAGTTATCCTACTTAGGCTGCCAAAATGCACATTAGATGTTGCAGCCCTACCACAGACAAACTGCTATTCTGGTCTATCAAGTAAGGAGGAAATACTGAACATTTGGAGGAACCTACGGAAGGCTTGGTGGGTTGTGGTACATGAGCAAGTAGTAATGGCAGTTAGGTGATGGGCTTGCTTAAAAGAGTCTTTCATGAATGGCAACAAGGAAATATATATAAAAAAAGCCTTCAGAATCACAGCTTTCCTGGGTCACCATGAAAATAACTGTAAGGAATGGGAGTCAGCCTACCTGTTGCTTCACTGTTTGAGATTACTTTCTCCACTAATTAAACCTTCTTACTATAATTTATGTTAAACATGTTTCAGAATTGTTGGAATTCATTCTGGATGTTTGCGTGCAGGACAGCTTCGGCTGTCTGAAACACACATACACAGGGATGCAAAAACATTGCCTAACGGTCATAACTCACTATGCAGCCTTTTGTAACAAGAACTGTGTGAGCCTACTCCCACACATGCCCTTCCTCCCCCCCTATGCTGTGCTATAGCTTTCTGTTTCCTCTCTCCCCCCCTCCATTGCCATGCAGCTTGAAATCTTCTGTTCCCCCTTTTGCCCCCCTTTGCCCACCCTTTGCCATGATGTGACTTTCTATTGGTTTATTTCTGGAATGCTGTGAACTTTTCATTAGCTTACTTGTGCCATGTGTGATTATGACGCTGTAACTAACTTTTTCTAATAAAAGAGCCCTTCGAGGATCCTTCTAGGCTTTTGCTCATCCCAAGGAATTTCGTCTGGTGTTTTCCTTTTGATTAGGCAAGGACACATGAGCAGCCCACCAGTGTGGCGAACAACGCCGCAACTGGTGACCCCCGACGTGATCTTGCTGATCAAGCACGTCGTCTCATTTGGCACCCCCATTGCTTACCGGCGAAGGAACGCCCCTTGCATACCAGGACCGGCCGTCGCAGACGGAGCATCCTCCCAATCGTGAGTTATGGGGGCAGAATTCTCTAAGCCTCAGGTTGCGCACCTCCAAGAACTTAGAGAATTGGCCAAAACCTCAATATTAATCTTAAAAAACAATGGGAACTTTCTCCCCATCCCTTCGAAAAAACCTTACTGACCTTCTCAGGTATATTTATCAAAATTGTCCCACATACCCTGATAAGGGCTCAATTCGGATAGCCACTTGGGAAAAATTAGGGAAGTATTTCCATGACCCTCCAAGGGCACCAGGGAAAATACTTTCCACTTGGCGGATCGTCATGGAATGTTTAAAAGTTCATGAACAAGCCGTGATAGGGGGACCAGACACCCCCCCCGCCATATTTGGAAACCTTTTCACTAAATTCACACTCTGAATCCAAAGCTTTCTCTTCCCTTGTATGCATGCCTTTGTCACCCTCAGCCTTTGAAGCTCCTCAGCATTACATTCCTTTAAAGGACGCTTTTGCCTGCTTTCCAACCTGACCCCCACACAAAAGGCTGTTTCTTACTTCCTTCTTATTTCAATCTCTTGGCAAGTGAATCTGCCTGGCTCTTCCTATTTTCTTCCAGTGATCCCGGCTATCTCTCTTTCATTACCCCCTATGATGCCTCTATTAGTCTTTCCTCATCGTGATTTCATGTCTCAAGGAGTTCTTGCTACTCCCTTTCTTACTGACTCTTCTGATTTCTTTTCTGCTTTGATGACATTTTCCTGCCTGAAGCACCTGAATCTTTTTCACAGATGTTTCACAGAGCAATTGATTCATAGGATCTGAATTGGAATGGAGAAAAATGGTTTTGTGCATGCGTGTGTGTGTGTGTGTGTGTGTGTGTGGTGTGTGTGTGTGTTTGAGGGAGCGAGGGCTCCAGTAAGGAGATTAGGAAAGTAGGTAAATTATTGCAAACATGATTAATCGAAGATAAGTATGGGGACAGGTTGGGCAGTAGAGAGTAAAGAGAAAGTGATAAAAGAGTGGGAGAGAGGAAGAAAGAAAAAGAGTGAAAGAGACAGAAAGAGACAAAGAAGAGAGAGAGGGGAGAAGGACAGAAGAATAGAAGGAGAAAGTGACAGAAGAATGGAAGAGAGAGAAAGAGAAAGTGAACAGAGACAAGAGATAGAGGATGAGAGAGACAGAGAGAGAAGAGAGGAAGAGGAAAGAGATATCCCACAGCCCTTACAATACCCCAGTGTTTGCTATCAGAACAAA